>NC_046363.1:11863418-12166537 GCF_011125445.2 Fundulus heteroclitus
TCAGCTGGATTTGACCACCGAGGAGTAGATCACAGAGCTGTCATCTTCTCTTCCTTTAGCCCTGAGGAGAGGATCATGTTGTAAATATGCATTAACTTTACAAAGCAGAGCTTTGTACCTTCACTACACATGACTTACACTGTTAAAGACGTCTTGGTATTGCTATTGTAGCAATGCAAACAAGGCTATAAACTCAAAAGTTTTCTGTCTACACTGAAAGTCAATCTTCTCCCTGTAGTGTATTTTATTTGGGTTATGGTTTTGACCCTGTTTAATGATGGTACCTTGCTGCTGCACATGTAACCTGAATCTAAACCTACCAGGAGTTTTTGTGCCTTGTTTTGTTTCCGGACGCTGGGTTTGATTGTCACCGTGGAGTAATAATCTCAACTTCAGACGATCTGCGAGTCTAAAAATGAAAGAAAGAATTTAGCTTTTGCAACTTATTAATATTATATTGCTACCATTAGAGATATTTATTTGTATACTCGTGCAACAATGTTTCCATTTTTTGTGTAGCTGGAGTTTGTAGGGGTCAGGACAAGACGGAAGTACGTGGATGTTGGAATAAATGGCAGCTGTTGCTTCTTCTGAGTTGGACGCTCCTCCATTGAGCCGGAGTCTAAATCAGTCCTGCTGAATAAACCAGAGAAGAAGCAATGGTCACTTTTCAGTGTGGTGTGATATGAGCTTTCTGTTCTTTGCAGTTTTTGTTTTTTCTTTCAAAAATGCCACATAAAGTTCAATTAAGAAGAAATGACCAGGCATGATTGACTTCTTTGAATATGTGAGCCTAGGATGTTATTTAAACAGCTTATTGTAGGTGCACTCACGTTTTTCTCTGCCGAGTTCTTCACTTTCTTCCTGAGATAAACAACAAAAGTTGACAGAACATTTCTGAATATTTCATCTTACGGAATAGCATGTTCTTACTTGTTGCTTAATCCTGTGGCATCTTTTTACTGATTGGAAAATACCATCATCTAGGGGTTCACTCAGATTATTTAAAAAACATTTTGTTTGGAAGGAAATATCTGGAGAATGAACAAAAATACAACAAATTTCTTTCATTTCTTTCCTCATTCATCTATAGAGTACACCCAGAGGGCTGAAATTTGCCACTTGATTAGTTCTATCTCAAGCTAAAATCAAACAAAACCATAGAAATGTTCTTTTTCATTCATTATATATGGTGGACTTAAGGTATGTTACTAGTAATTTTTACTCAATATTGTGTGCCGAGATAGAGTAAAGCTGTATTTTTATCCTTGCTTCTGTGATTTTCACGAGGTGCTGCCCGTCTTGGCATCCAGCGAGAAATATCACTAACCGTGACCATACCAACTACAAACATGCAATAGATCTAAACATGCTGGAAAGGCCAAGCATACGGTTACAAAAATCAACACATGGCATGGCATTCTGCACACAGAATTTACTGACTTTGTGAAATGCACGCCTGTGAAAAATGTCTGACAGCTTGCAGTAGATATTGAGGGTATGTTTACACTCTTCTTGGTGCAGTTCGTACTTCCGGCTTTCTGTTTAGTCAGAGTGGCTGGCGCCTCAAAGAGTGTGTATAGTTTGCTATTTCAAATGTTTTTGGGGGAGGGCTGTAATGTAGTATGTGTCAATTATGAATGCAGCACTGTTTTACGCTAAAGAATACGGCATGTCTTACAAGAAATTGTTAGATCTTTTTGTTTGACTTTAAGCTCAATTCAGATTGGATAGCGTCTGTTAATCGACATTTTCAAGGCTTGCTGAAAACCATTTTCCCAGTGGCCATGGTGTGTTCAGGGTCTTCATTTTTCACCTGACCTCCTGCCTGCTTCTCTGATTCATGAGCTCGTTGCCAGGCCTGTCAGACTGGGTGGATGAGCATGTCTTGGTAGATGCACAGTTGTGCTATGCTCTGTCCCTTTCTAGACAACGGTGCTGAGCAGTGCTCAGATGTAACAATACTTTAAACCACTTTGTTTCTCTGTCTTTATGATTCCGGTTGCTCTCTAACAAACTTCTGAGACCAATAATACAAGCAGAACAAAACGCTTAAAATCTTAATTTGAATTTGTTGACACTTTCTTGCCGTTACGTCATCAACTATATATATAAAAAAATTCAAGATATATCAATACTTTTGTGAGGCACTTTAAATGACCTTTACGTTGCTCTTTGCCTGCTCTGAATAAAAACAGCTCGACAAAATGGAAACTCAGTGATGTACTCCGTGTTCACAGTTAGGATGTGTGTTGGGATCTGTCAAAAGTTAATGTTTCCACACACAAAAAAGACATTTCCAGACAATGAAGTCCACACTAAATGTATGTTGGCCAACAGGTACAACTGCATGACTGAGGTAAGTCGTCCCAACTCCTGATGACTCACCTGAACAAGAGCAACGCTTGCGACTAACAGTGCAACGAGAAATAGTCCAACCCCAGCTAAGATGGGAAGGAGCTGGCTTCCTGGGGAGCAAACAAACTCATTTTAGATCATAATTAAGTCAAAGAAAGAGTCCAGCAGCAGTAAAGAGTGCCACAAACCACGCGGCTCTGCTGCCATGGCCAGGACCACCTCGGTTGAGTTGCCCTCTCACCCCGACTGTTTCCTTACATGGCAGACGTAGAGACCGCTGTGGGACGGCTCCATGGAGGGGAATGGACAAGCACCTGTCCCTGAGCCCACGTGGAGCAGGGAGTTGGAGCTGCTCGTTTCTGTCCTTTTGTACCAGGTGTAGCTGTCGGCCGCAGGATTGGCATCGCTGCTGCAGGTTAGGTTGACGCTGCTGCCCTCAAACGATAGGCTCAGCATTCACTGAGACTGAAACATTCTCAGGGTGATCTGAAGAGAAGAAAATGTATGTGTTACACAGAATTATTCAAAAATACTATTGAGCAAAATGCTCAATCATGTTAGGGACGTTCTATAGGGATTTTAAGTATGACACATAAAGACCTATTATTGGTCTCCACTAGATTTAACTTCTTACACCCTGCAGTTGGTATTCTGTTTGTTTTGAGCAGGAAACTTTAAGAACCAGAGACTATTTTTGCATGCATTGCAAACCTTTATCATAGACTGTGCACAGTCTAAGTGTGTTTTTTTTATGTCTTTATTTATGTTTTGCATTTACAGTGACATTCACGGTGAAAGACTGATTTGACTGCAGCAACTCTCTGTCTTCCTGTGTTATGCAACCTGCTCTGCGGCTGCACCGAGCTGTGAGGTCAGAGAGCTGTAGAAACTCCAAATTATGACCCTCAGCAGTGCCGGCCCAAGCCTGTCGGGGGCCTTAGCCTCTCGGGGGCCCCCCTGCCACCACGCAGAATCACCTATGCTAGAAGATTATTGACCACAAATGTCACGTTATAATGTTATAGCGAATATTATAAACAAATACAGCGAGGTTATGTATTAATACAAAATAAATATATACAATACTTAAAATACTTCACGTCTAATTAAAACTTCTGAATACAAACTGTCATTAAACAAATTAAATAAATTATTTCATCATTCATTCATTCATGTATACCACTTGTTTAAGTTATTTAATTGTAAATAAATAAATAACATAAAATAAACGATTGGGGGGGCCCCCCTGGCCAAGTGTCCGCTTAGTTCGCTTTGCCTCGGGCCGGCTCTGACCCTCAGAGCAAAGGGTTAAGTTTATAACGCAGGGCAGGGTCTTTCTCTGTAGGTTTTGACTGCACATGATCAACTGAAACCACATGTTCCAGCTGAATTATCAAGGGGGGAACGACGAAAACGCTTTGCATGAAGACAAGGTCTGCAAGAGCCAGATGTCAATCTATTGAAGACGTTAGCTGCATGTGTTGAGTCATATATTGAGGTCAGAAAACAAAAAGACTGCACCGCTGAAACTCCTGTTGGTATAAAAAAATCTGTTGATGTCAAGAGGAATGAGTACTGCAAAGCGTTATGAAAGCCAGTGGTGAGTGAATCTAGTGGGGCCTGTAACAATTCCACTGATCCACCCCTTGTAGCTCACACTGGACGTTGAGGTGTATCTCTGATGAGTTTATCAGGTCGCTGCCCTCTCCAGCTCAGGCTGTTCCACGCCTGGCAGTGGTACCGTCCCGTGTGTCCTGGGCTGGACCTCTGAGATGACACGGGTCTGACCCGAACTCACATACTCCCCCGTCCTTGTAGAGACGATATCCGCCTTGTGCCACAGGAGGGTTGGCCTTGCTGCTGCAGGTCAGAGTCACCGTGCTTCCTCTGTCGATGTCTCCAGATGGGTTCGCTGACAGCGTTACATCTGTGGGAGCATCTGGTTTTCCAGCGCAATGAGAAGTTTAGTCTCCAAGTAAGCTGAACAGATAGCCATAGTCAAAGATTAACTTTAATTCCAGTATGAGAAGAGAGGGAAATTACAAATATTTTGCTCTGTTGCCAATGCAAAAAGTATTTAAATCATTTGTTTGCAGCAGCGGTGGGTGGTGAGTCTAAATATGTACAGTGTAAGCATTAGCCAAGGTAACAGGAAACCATGCATTTCTTTAAACTCCGATCAAGTAAAAAAAAAAAGGTCCAGTATAAATGTAACATATATTTCAATAACATTCATTCTAGAGGAATTTTAAAAATTTCACCGATGCTTTTTGACAAAAGCAGGGATGCCAAGAATAAATGTGGAAGATGGTGTAATTTGATCAAATGTTTGATTTTTTTTTATTTAGATTTTATACAAGAGAAGATTGTAGTAAAAAAAAACTGATTATTGTTTTTAAGGTTTGATTTTAAATTAGAGAAATTTTATTTAGGTTTACTAACTGTAAGCAGACTAACAAACTGTTTTTACACAAATTATATAAAATACCAAATATAACGCACAATCTATTAGTACTATACCATTAAAAGTTTAAAAAAGTATAGAAGTATTCTTGTTGCTGTAAATAGAGTTTGTTATTTATATAAAAAATATGTTGAAGTGTCGGGTCCCTTTAATTGCCCACCTTGTCAGTAATCCAGGTAGATTTAGCTACTATTCTACAAGAACAGTAGCTCATTACCTAAACTTTGATACAGTATTTAGGTCTCTGTAAAACTATACAGTGTGCTGATTTAGTTAAAAATAGTCAACAACCAATGAGTCAGTTGTGTTTGAACAAGAAGGTAGTCAGTACTCAAGAAGATGAGGGGAAGGACAGTCATGTTTCTTTCCACAAAAAGAGCAGGAAATAATCAGTCCATATACTGTTTAGGTGGATTACAGCCTGGATATGTGGAGCTGGATCTCCATGCAAAATGACATGCTTGAATTTTCTGCCCTCATAGACTCACGTGAACGATCAGAGCAACAGAGGCGGACCAAACCCTCTCCTTTCCCAGCGTGACACAGAGGTAACTCCCAGCATCCCTCTCTTCTGGCCTGGAACACTGTGCTCCAAACACGTTGTCCGTCTTTGAACCAGGCGACCTCTGTAGGATCAGGACAGCCTGACCTGCAGATCAGCCTGACTGTGTCTCCCTCTCTGGCGGTGCTCGGCTGCACCACTGAAGTCAACTCTGTCACAGGGAAACACACGAGTCGCTGAGAAAATCAATCCCTATAAAATGTGTGTTTTATATGTACTCTTGTCTTATTACCTTTCACATACAAAAGCAGCGTAGCTGCTGACCTCTCTCCAGCTCCCAAGGGTTGTTGAAAAACTGAAATAATATGCTCCTTGGTCTGAGGGCTGAACGTTATTGATCCTCAGGTTGCAGTTGCCACGGTAGTTGCCCAAATAAGTAAAATGGTTCGGTGGTGAAGGGAGCGCTGAGAGGGGAACCAGACTCAACTTATTAGAAACTCGTTGGCCTTTAGACCAGCCGACCCAGGTAACAATACTCCCTAAACTATAGTCGTACTCGCACTTTAAATCCACTGTCGTCCCTATTAAAGCGCACTGGTTTTCGTAGGTCACCCCCCAGTTTCCACTCCATACACCTTTGGTAAAATACATTTAGAAAACAAGTAAAATACAACAAAATTTTCAGTCATCTACTTGGCAAAACAGTTTTTTAAAAGAAAGATCTTACCTGGAATAAATCCCAGAATGAGAATCCACCTTCCCATAGTTGAATTGAACAGTAAGTCATGAAACTGTAGCGTACAAAATGAGGACATGAGAAATAACCCACTCTGTGTATTCCTTGGGTATTTCTTGATCACTGAAAAGCAGAAGTAGACCGCCCTCCTACCGGCTGTTTTCTTTTATTATATCATGACAAACCTTCTAAGCGATAATTAAGTTTAAGCTAATATACCTCTCATTGTAAAAGTGAATGACGAGAGCAATGGGAAGCTAAGGTGTGGAGAAACAGGACAAATTCAGCTGATTTGTCAAACCTCCGTGTTGAGACAGAGTACAGGGTGTTCAGGATCTGACAGCAGGAAGCTGCGGTTGTGCAAACGAAGACATGCATGGTTAATCGGTTTTCACTTTCATGTGTAACAAGTACAGACTGGCTATTGAACACGTTTTTAGGAGAGGAATAAGCTCTCATCTGCTGACAGCCATGGCTGCCCTGTGCAGAATCTGTGGAGTGGGATGTGAGCTTCAACAGGATTTTCCTCCTTGAATTCTCACCATGTCTAAAATAGGGTGAGAGTTAGTTAGTAAAGTCACTATTATAAGTCATCATTCTCTCTGTGTTTAGATAAAAACTCACTTTTCTTCCTCCCCATGCCCTTTTGACCTTCTGCGTGCCAAATACCAGCCTTGTCTCATCTTTGTCCACTAGAGGGAGACACTGATTCACACAGCAAAAATCACAATTCAATTTAGCTTTCTGAACACTTCTAACCTTCAAACCCAGTTCATTTGATGTGGTTTGACACGTTTTTTTAATTTCTACTTACTGCATTTGTTTAATGTGTTTAACGTTAGTGAATGATTCAGTTTTTAACCTTCATGTGGTGTTCATTTGTGAAGGTTTGGTACTTTTAGTGCTGAAGGAATGTGAAAACCAAAGACATTTATCAAAAATAGTATTTTAAATTGACAGTTTAACATTTTAACCCAGGGTCTTTTGATTGAACATGCCAATGTAAACAAAATGCCTGAGCTCTCTGGCTCCCTACTTCTCCCCAGTGTTTAAATCTACTCGGCCAAACTTGCTATAGGTATTGGAAGAAAAAAAATGAATGAATCAATTAATTAAATAGTGAACTGAATGATTGTAAAGTAAAATGTTCGCATGATATTAATACAATGTTTTTACACTTCTGTCTATTCTCAGTCTACATTAATTAAGTTCTGAACCATTGCTTCTGAATCTCTCCATTATAAAATGAAATAATATGAGCACAGCGTGGTGACATTAGAGTTGCTGTTTTTCTGTTTTCTGAAAGTTAACATCCTTTAACTTCTTCTGTCATGCTGAGTCATGTGAAATTTTAAGGAAAATGGCCAGGTTGAGATAAAGTCTGAGGAAAACAGGGTTGGGTAACCGGGCGGTTGCCTGTCATGTTCACTTCCGTCCACCGCGTCTCTGACCAACCAGAGAGCATCTTTGCGTAACACCTGAAATGTAGATGCCATGTTTAATTTCCCATGTTCTGTAATATAGCGTCTGTGTTGTAAGATGGACAAAAAGAACAAATACTCGGTGTGGCAACGTCTTCTGGAACCGACCAGTGTCACTGAGGAATTTCTCAAATGTGAAGAAACAGTAATCAGTAATTCAGTCAATGAGCAGATTAGATGGAGTATTCTAGTACCCCTCATATGTTTAATATTTAAAGCCAAATTATGAAACACAATCAGTAGTGAAGTTGAAAAAAACAATCCAGGGTTCAAAAAGCACTGAAAGTCTTTTTTGTTTTATTTTTTCTCAGTATCCCAGTTGTTCACCAGTTGGGTCACAATTTGTTGAAATAATCTACCATCAGCAAGAAGGACTTAAAGCAAGCAATCAGATCCAACCCATTTAATGTAAAAAGTTTCTCTACCATTGATTGGCAAACATCAAGCTTTATTCACTAATGTTCCTAATGTCCCACTGTTGGTCTTATTAGAACAGTTATTTCTGAATACCAACATTCAGCAATCTAAATTTTATGATGCTGTAAAGTATAATGTAGTAACTAGAAATGCAGTGCCAAAATGTTGGTGGGGGCCAAAAACAGTAGCAGAGATATCACAGCTTGTACAGTACAGTGCATAGAAATGCGAGCAAGGCAGCCTAAGGTGCTTTTTTTTAAATTGGCGTTTCATCCTTTAAGCCCTTTAAAAACCATTTTACTTCACTGGACAGCATGCCACTCCGGGACGCATTGAAGGAAAGAGACGACATGCAGTTCAGGGGCTGCGTTAACGGAGAGGTCCTCGGTGCTCTCTGTCTGAACTGGGACGGTGTCATGATTCACACACAGATACAGGAAGTTTTCTGTGCCACCAAGTGATGAAAGCACAGCGACCCGCTTCCCTGGAGACCGCTTCCCCCCGCGGCGTTCTGTGGGACAAGGGCAGCAGAAAATCAGGAGAGTGACCACAGATCAGGCATAACAGAGCAGGCAAAGAGAACAAGACTGATTATCTGTCCATCATAGTACCTGTCAGTGGGTAGCAGATTGAACATTTTATATATTTTCAAGCATTAGAAGCTTAGAAACGAGCAACTGTAACGATTCAGAGAGCTTGACAAGGATTGAATTGCGAGGATGAGTGGGTCACGGCTCCTGCCCTGAACGGCACCTCTTGTGGCGTGTTCTTGGTCTGCTGTGGTAGGCCTTTATGAACTGTGGTCCATTAAATCAACACTGATGGACTCCTAGCAGCAACTGGATCTGGGCCAGAGGAAGGAACTACTTTGGCAGCCCGGTTTGGGCTTATGGGGACCAACGACCAATCAGAACGATGAAAGCACCATTTATTTTAAAACTCAGGAGTTTGTTTTGGTGTAGATCAAGACCAAACTAATTGTTATTGCAGCCGACGTGCTCCGTTTCCCTCATGGCTGTGACCTCTTGTATTTTTGTAAGCAAAATGGTGCAGAGAAATGGTTTGAGGTTTCGACTCAGGCTCCAAGTCTCAATCGAGCAACTGCAGGATGTGCCGACAAACAAGCCTGATTCATGGGAGGCCCTTTCATTTCTTACAGCATGTAAAGAACCTGCTGCTAACATCTTGATTATTCAAACGGTCTTGTGAAGCCAATGCCTCAACAATTGAGAGCTATTATCACAGCAAAAATGTTTGCCAACACACTATAGGGCAGGTGGTCATATTGTTTGTCATACATTTTTACGATGTACGTTCTGTCATTTACCGAAGGAGGAAGGACGAAGAAAGAAATGGATATTTTCAATGAAAAGAGCGCAGGCAAGACACTCCCAATGGACTGGGGGGGCATCATACTACGACAGAATTTGCAGTCTACACTTCCATCTCCGGTAAATACAACTTAATTCTGCTCTAGTCATTGTTCTACTTAATAGCGGCGGAGGGGTACACAGATCGCTACAACGGGGCCGCGAGAAGCGGTAGCAGCAGCAGCCAAGCAGCAGCGGCGGAGCAGGCAGCGGCTGCTCTGCCAGTTCACACGGGCTGCGGCAGCGGGCCGGCGCCGCCGGCTACACGGCAGCTAGCAGCAGGGGCTACAGCCGCTGCTGCTGCTATTACGCCCCGGTTCACGGGCGCTAGTACTTCTGTGTTTACGCTGCAATGTCGCCGACACCGCCACCCATTTTAACAAGACAAAAACACCTAAATAATCCGTAGTGAACATTTTTTTTTTTTAACCTACCGGGCCTCTGCTGAGACGCGGTCTGTGTCCGACGCCGCTTTGTGCTGTTGCACAAACATGTGTGAACAACATCCATCCATTTTCTGACCGATTAATCCCTCATGGTGTCACGGGCGTTGCTGGAGCCTTTTTCCCGATTTAAAATAATTGTAGCCGTCCAGTGGTTTCATGCTTTCGTGCTCTCTGTCTGTACTGGCCTGCCATGTTTATAAGGCAGCTGTATATGTCATGGTACGGAGCGCTTGGCCAGCATTTCACAGACTCGCTCCGTCCCTTAAGGCTTTTGCTGTGTGGATCTGGCAATCTGATACCATCAACCCATCAACTTACTCTTAAAACGATCTTGTAGTACGTTATCTAAAGAAGAAAAAATACGCGGAGAACTCGTCATTTCTCTGTTTGCGTCCGCCATTGTGTTCGCCTTTTGCCTACCAGTCCGGCGCGCATGCGCGAAAAACCCGCCTCAAAACAATAACAATGAACTACCCTATTTCTTCCTCGTTTGCATCTGTGAGCCAACCCCGTACCGCGTCGATTACAGCAGCTCACCGGGAATGTCGGACATCTTTCCCCTTCTAGCTGGGAGGGTTTGTTGGGCCGACTCACACAGCACACGGTGTCGGCTGGTTCTGGTGGACGCTTTGGCCAAACACAAACAAAGGCAGACAGACACAAACCGCAGAGGACAAACTAGATAAATAGGATCACAAATCACGGAAAATCATACCAGACTCCGCTGCGGTGCACTGAATCGTGATTCAAAGCCATGTTTTCTCCCTCCTGTCAGCTCAGTAAAACAGAAGATGCTGAGTTATTCTTAGACCGATTCAAAACAATGACAAAGACGGCTCTACCTTGTTTACATTCTCCACAGGCTCTGCGTCTACTCTGTGCATGTTCTTGCTGCGGAGACAGTGACGGAAGAAATTGAGAAAACAGACCCGAAAGTGACAAATAAAAAAGGGGGGGGGGGGGGGGGATAAAAACAGCTGCTGCAGAGGTAAAAGTACTTCCAGTCACCTGATCATGACGGCCACCGTCAGCGTGATGAGACCAGCAGACACGCCCACCGCTGAAGCCAAGGCGATCACTTTTAAGCGACCTGCCGGTGGACGCATTGCAAAGGTTATCAGCGTGACAGAAACATGAAGTCATCCTGAGCAAAAGAAGGGGGTTTGGCGGGCTAAAAATGAACAGAGGGCATAAAAATAGAACGAAAAAGTGATTAAAGAGCTAAAGATCTGCACATCAGAGAGCGCCTGTCTGGACCCCAGTTTAATATTTCCACTTCTTCCTTCCAAATTTCTTCAGCTGTCTAGACTCAAATAGCAGTTTTCCGCAGCACCTCATCGCCTCCTCTCCTTATAGTGAGAGTGGTTTACATGACTCACAGTGAATCATAGAAAAACAGAAAATCACGAGACAATGAAAGCCAGAGGCTGGACGGACCGCTGCGACGGGTGACAGCGAGGCTTCATCGCTCATTGCTGCAGGCAAACAGAAAGCCCATGTGGAAACCTTCTGCGGCGTAAACACGAACGCACACACACATGCAGTTGTTCGTCTTCTCCTTCGGCGTCTGACATAATCAGAAACACGGCTGTAAATACACAACAGGTGGCTTTCACCGCAGCTATCCGCGACACTTCATCTCTGCGGACAAGATACGACAAATTACTGACGGCGTCCGATGAAGTAGCAAAAAAAAAGAAAACAGCAGCAGGGGTGGTTGGAGAACATCAGCTTTTTGCTTTCAGACTGAGTGTGAAGGAGTCAAAAAGTATAAGGGTTGATGGATGCATGAAGGATGATGAGACTTTTCAGGATGAAAACCCTACGGAGCAGGGCTCGCTCAGCGTTGGGGCCTTAGGCTGAAAAGCATCAGATCAAATTTAAGAGTATGCTCATTCTCAATAAACAGACATAAAATGTGTAGATCTATGGTCTGTGTTATAATTCAAGCATTAGTGGGAGGCCCCTGATATTTTGGGGGCTCAAAACAACAGCTTATTGGGATTGTGCCTTTGACCAGCTCTACTATGCAGCCAAAACAGGAAAAGCCAAAAAAGGTAAAGTGGATAAGCGCTCCAGCAGTTGGACTTTCTTACATTATTTTGGTTATTTAAAACAAAAGTGTTGCCCACAATAGCTTAGGACTGAAACGAGGACCTAATCAAACAAAACAGGACTGATAACAGCCGAGTAGATTTTAAAGAATCTAGCCACATCCAAAGATGATCCACCATTAGGGATTCGTACCTCTGACTCTAACGGTCAGGACTGGAGAGCTGTGGGCTCCGATTGGATTCCTGGCTTCACAGTAGTACTGACCAGTCTCACCTGGACCGACCTCTGAGAAGGCGAACACAGGACCAGACTTGGTGGCCCATGCTGCCTCATGAAGAACAGAAGAAAAATAAGATCAGCTTGACAGTTTTACTTTGAGACAAATGGGGAAAAAAGGAGAAAAAAAGACTAAATTGGCTTTAGTGGCTGTAAGCCTTCAACACAAAGAAAAATGACTTGGTAATGCGGTTATTTCAGCTCATTGCTAACATTGTACTGTGGCCCCGTCCAGAGCCAGTCTGTGCCAGGTGAAGTTGTCCACCGCTGGGTAGGCCTGACTGCTGCAGGTCAGGGTGAGGGGCCGGCCCGCGTCCACCACGCTGGAGGGACGAGCCACAATGGAGGTGTTCTTCGGGGGGTCTGGACAGAGGATGTATGAGACGAAGATTCATGCTCCAATAAATCATTTTTTCATTAAGACAAAGCAAACACAGAGCGAAGTCTAACACAGAGTTCACATAACTTTTCTCCTGTCGCTGTTTAAACTCAACAGACTGAGCCTTAGACACGGAGACAACCGCCAGCAGCAGAGTCAGAGAGAGGAGCGGAGATCCAAAGAGAGTCCTGTTCAAGTGGTAACAGTCACAACCCTTCAACTTTGTCACATTTTGTCTTGTTACAGCCACAAATTGGAATGTGTTTACACAAAGTAGTCCATAGTTGCAGCCACAATGGATGGTTGCTTTTCAAAATATTTACCTAAAATAATCAGGTATGTTTCTGCCATCTTAGCCCACCAAAAGACTGAAATCTTTTCCCATTCCTGGCTGAAAATAAGCTTCAGTTCAACCGGAATGGATGGAGAGCATCTATAAATGTCCCTTTGTACGGCTTCCCACAGATCATCAATGGATTTTAGGTCTGGACTTTAACTGGGCAGTCCTGAGATTATTGAGCTTTGATCTAAACTACTACATTTTCGCTCTGCCACCATGTTTCTGGCCCGTTGTTTTGCAGTCTTTTGTCCTGGTTTAACTCCATCCATCAACTTTGACCAGCTTCCCTGTTCCTGCTGAAGAAAAGCCTCCCCACAGCATGATGCTGCCACCGCCGTACTCCATAGTGGGGAAGGTGTATTCAGGTTGTTTATTTTTTGTCACATATGACTATTTGCACGTATAGCCAATATATTTAGTGTTAGTCTGATTTTTTATTTATCTTTGAATTGGAATATGCTTTTGGTATGAATACCACCAAACACCATAGAATTTGTACCATAAAATAATTTCCAATGCCTGCTTTAGGCTTTGGGTTATATAAAAAATATTTATTTATTCAGTGTTTAAAATACAAATAAAAATAGTCTAATTATGACCCAAAACTACAAAACAAAACACAATGGCATTAAATCTTGTACCAATGATTCATCACTGCATGGTGGGCCCTTCTTCAGTTTAATGTAAAACGTTCCCAGTCAGAGTTTAGTGTTTACTGCTGGTGAGGCGATCCACATGTTGACCCTCCTCATGACAAGACAAGCCTTACTGTTACCTCTGGCTGCTACAAGAACTACTGAACCAAAAGCTCACTGAGCGCCCATGAGCTTTACCCTGATCAGGCCAAAGCACCTTCTTCCTCATGTCTGCTGTATCTTCAACATGTGTTGTTGTGGTAAACTTTAAGCCGGACTTCTTATGTGTTTGGCTAATAGTTTTCCTGTCACTAGATTCTCCAACCTGGATCCTAGAAGCTGCTCCAAAGCGACTGTGGGCCCCTGCTCTAAATATTCTTCAGATTGCCCTGACTCACTTTCTGATTTTGGTTTGAACGGGCAGATGTTTAAAGTTTTGGACGTTTTTGAACTAACAAGTTTGGCTAGATTTTATCTAGAGGTACCAGAGTGAACACCATGAAGCATTTATGTTTCCTTCCCCTTCACAATCATGCAATAGCTTACATTAATCTGTAACATAAAATCTAAATAAAAACATAAAATCCTGAGGTTGTAAAATGAAAAAATGTCAAAGAGTCACACCCGCACAGGGTGCAGGACATTTTATGTTGGCTTATAAGAAAGAAAAACAAATAAATGGCCGCCACAAAAGATAACTTTCAAAGTCGTCACAAAGACCCATGAAGGTGTCCTGTACTCACAGAGGACCGTCAGCGAAGAAACAAGAGAGGCCTGGGATCCCAGTGGGTTTGAGGCGATGCAGTAGTACTGACCCGCATGCTGAGCGCCCACAGACGGGAAGGTCAGGTTCTGAAAGTTACCTTTAGCCACAAGCTGCTCCCCGACAACTCGATACCAGGCATACCTGCAGAGGAAACCAGGGAGATGATGAGGACGATGATGAAGATCAGAATAGGGGTACAATTACCCAAACCTATTTTTGCAAACTGGCGTTGGACAGAACTGTGAATTGGTCGGTAATAAGTGTTTATTTGCCTGTTTAGAACACCGATAACGTCACAGTAACAACATATCCATGGTGATAAAGATGAAGCATAATAACCAGCTTTAGAAAAGATGAGGAAAATGAACAAGGCGACAGATGACAGATGTGAGCTGATGTTTTACCTGCTGGGAGGGGGGTAGGAATGGCTGAGACAGCTCAGGTGTACAAAGGAGCCCTCTCTGATGTCTCTTCGAGGACTCACCCACAAATGTGTGTTCTTTGGTGAGTCTAAACAGGTAAAACAGGAGACATAATTTCAACTTTGTGTTAGCTGACAAAAAAGTCATCAGGTAAATCATCTCTGCCGTCCTGCTGTGTAACTGATAGATCAACAGAACAGTAAATTGCTGTAAATATTGCTCTTGTGTGCCCGTAATACACTTGGCCTGGGGTGCAGCAGAAACCCAGAGGCAAACGTACAGGTGACATTGAGAAAAAGAGATCCGGAGCGATCTGTTCCCAGCGAGTTGCGAGCCACACAGTAATACTCTCCTCTGTCCGTGTATTTTAGGTAGGACAGGTGGAGCTGAGGACTGAAGCTGTCTGGGATGCTGCCGCTCTCCATGTCTGGAGGGAAACAAAGGAGAAACAAATGCACTTACACGCACACTTTGATATCAACACAGCAGTGGGTAGAACAGCTCAACTAAGTCATTCCTTTTTTTTTTTTTTTTTTTTTTTAAATGCTGATTAAGATAGATAGTGCCCTCCACAATGTGCTAAAGATGTTAACATAAATTACTTTCCTCCTCAGTAGTATAATCTCACACTAAATATTTAAACTCCACCTTTCATTTAATAAAAATTAACCATGCTATGAAAGATTTATAAAATCAGTGGTGGCATGATGTTGGTACTACTAAGCATCCATGCAAAAATATAGGCGACTGAAGCACTTTCTTAAATTAAACATTGCTCTGTGAGTTAATCATAGTTTCTGGGAACTATCAACAAGTAATCCATGACTTTTTGTTTCCCTGTGAGACAAATCTGACAGGACATGGAGCCCTATTTCTTTTACAAACTGGCCACTAGCTCTTATGGTCCAAAAACATAACTGATAGGTTAATTGGCCTCTCTAAATTCTCCTATGGTGTGAGTGTGTGTGAGAATGGTTGTTTGTCCTGTTTGTCTCTGTGTTTTCCGGCGATGGACTGATGACCCGTCCAGGGTGTACCCCGCCTCTCACCCACTGACAGCTGGAGATAGGCACCAGCACCCCTCACGACCCCACAAGGGATAGACATGCTAGAAAATGGATGGATGGATGGATATTTATCTTGCCATCATGCAGAATGAGCAAGATGGTAGGTAAGTAAAAAAAAAACTTTAAAGATCCCCAAATCTTTATGACAACTTTTAGATAGCTACTTGATGAGTGGCTAATTTGATATGACCGAAAAACATTTTTATCTGTCCTCAAATGATATTGTTAATGTGTTTTCTAAACACCACCGGGACTGCATCCGGTTGTTTTGTTCAAATCAGATTAAGATTGAAATTTTTCATAACCTACACTTTAGATAGGTTTGCCATAAAACAAAGCATGAACGGGCAGGAAAGCCCCACTGTTAAGCACAGCAGAGGATGTGTGATGCTGTGGGCATGATTCGCCTCTTTAGGCTCCGGGAACCTTGTTAGGGGGCGCGTTGGCATGAACTCTTCATGAAATTCATCCCTGGCTCTTTTAGAAAGTCATTGACCAAAAAATGTTTGGCCAACTAAACCCAGACATGGTTCATCAGACATAAAATGGCCATTCTTCTCTGGCTATTTTAGTCCCCAGACCTGAATCCAGCAGAGAAGCTGTGAGGTGAAGAGAGCACAGAATAAAAGAGGATTTTTTGCAACATTCCCCTTTCTGTTTCCAATGTACTCCAAATAAAGTTGAGATTCATCTCAGTAAGTCAGTGTGAGATTATTCTACTGCAATAAAAGAGGGATCTGTTTTACATATCTTTACCGGAGATATAAAGGAGAGTTTGGAAAGCATTGTAAACACTTCACAATGCATATTGAGTAGTTTACAATGCAGCTGTACCTTTAAACCATGCAAAGCTCTCGACCGGTGGGGCTGCATCACTGCTGCAGGTCAGAGTGACTGAACCCCCCTCTGACAACTCCCCCGCAGGAAATGCTGCAATGGAAGTGGAGCGAGGACTGTCTAGAGTGAGACGCCGAGGAGAAAACACGTAATTAACAGGACAGAATCATAATGAAATAAAGTGCAAACTGCTTTTCCAACACCTATTCAAATGCTCTGAGTAAATTAACCACAGCCCATAATTTAAAACAAGGTCTACTACATCATATTTCCAAGGAAAGATTATTAAACTTTCTCCAAATTCTCTGCTTCGTGTTTTGTTCAAATTGCTTGACAGCTGTGCTCGACCATGAAGAACTTGGTTTAGACGCAAAATAAATATAATTCCTTTTCCATTACTTCCAGGTGCCTGTCCACGGTATAAAACTTTAGAAATCATAAAAAGTTTCCATTTTGCTAAGCTGACTTTACTTACGTCCCATTGTCAGAGAGACAGGGGGTGACTGTACGTTCTGCGGCGGGATTGGTCGGCAGGTGTATGCTCCTGCCTGCTGCTGGTCAAAACGGTTAATAGTCATCCACTCCTCAAACGAGCCCAGGTTTAGTCCGTTCCTGTGTAAAAACGTTGCATAACAATGGAAAACCTGTGATTTCACTCCGTTAACTGTTAGGAGATAGGGGTGGGAAAGAAAAAAAGAAAGAAAGAAAGAAAGAAAGAAAGAAAGAAAGATTACAGTGTCATCCATCCATCCATCCTATTTGTCTGTCTATCCCTCCATCCATCCATCCATCCATCCATCCATCCATCCATCCATCCATCCATCCATCCATCCATCCATCCATCCATTCATCCATCCATCCATCCATCCATCCATCCATCCATCCATCCATCCATCCATCCATCCATCCATCCATCCACCCAGGAGGGATCTCAAGGTGTCCTCAGACCAGACAGGATATACAGGTACATCTAAAAAAAATGTAATATCATTCCAGAATGTGAAACTGGTATTTTATAGATATTCATTACACATAAAGTAAAAGTATTCTAAGCTTTTATTTGTTGTGATTTTGATGATGATGGCTTACAGGTGAAGAAAACAAGTGTTGCAGGTGCTTAGATCAGGCCAGCAGCAAACATGTGTGGCGTCATATTTGAGACACCAGTCTGAGCGCAGAATGAGAGTGTGTGACTGGTGTCCAGGTTTAAAAACTCCACAGATGTGCTGCATTGTTGCTGCATTCAGAAGAAGTGTAACAGTTTGGGCAAATGAGAATGGGTAGGTTTAGGATTTTGACACAAATGGGTATCTCTGAATATTTTTTTTTTGTATAGATTATATTGAGATAAGGATTTTTTTTTGGACAATAACAGCACCTCATTTTATAGTTATTATTTTTACTTTTACTCTTAAACAGAATCTTGACCCAGTCTTATTCATGGTGCTGTGTCTCCTTCCTGTCCTCTCAACCACTATCTGCTCACAGCAGATGTCTGCTCAGACTGTGCCTGGTTCTGCTGAACTTTTTTTTTAGTTTTTTTAGTCACAGGATTATAAAAACTGGCTTGATTTAAACACACTTTGAACATAATAATTGTATACACACACACATATATATACATATATACACACATATATATATTTTTGTTCTCTAAAGTGCTTTTCACTTGACATTGGCTGCAGATTAATGCTATATAAATGAAATCCTCTGAACTGAATAAAATAGGTGATCTGGAGGTTTACCTGTACAGTGCCAAGCTCTTCCCTGGGGCAGCACACCCTCTGGCCCGGCATCCTACAAAGACTGTTTCTCCAAATCCAAACATGTTGCCAGGCCTGGCAGGATGCACCTGGACCTGGAGGTCTGTGAAAAACCCAGACACAAACACACAGGATGATGCATCAGATGGTACTATGGACGAACTCCAGGAGATGAGATGTCTCAGCAGCTTTTGCTACTGCTCGCCCACCTGTTACGTCCAGAGTAATGGTGTCCGGGGAGGTCCATCTCCCCAGCGGTTGGTCTGTCTCAAACCTGAAGTGATACTGGCCCGCATCGCTCAGCTTCACACCCCGAATCTGGACCGAGCAGCTGGAATAGCTTCCCCCGATGTAGCTAGAATACAGGCAATGTTTCAGTACAATAGCTTCATGGTAAAAATAACACGTCATTTGCAGTTGTTCTCACCGTGTGCGTCCACGGTAAGACAGGCTGATCTGGTTGGGGTCGGTGTGGTGGGCAAACTCCCTGCGACCCTCGACAGACACACGGAACCACATAACCCGGCTCACAGTATGACCTGAGAAGTTTTACACAACATCCGGGATTCACTTAAAAATATCCAAGAACCATACAACGTCCACAAGACTGTAATTTAGGGGGGGGAATGTAGAAGAAATTGACATAAACTGTAGAAGTATAATTAAAAAGTATTCTAAAACCCCATCAACCTTTCCATGTATTGTACATATTAGACCCTATTTGTAAAATGTGCATTGGATTTATAATTACGCAACCCCCCTTTACTGTGATACCCATTAATAACGTTTAGTGGAAACAACTGCCTTCAGAAGTCAACTCATAAATAGCAAAAAGTCTATCAAATCTATTGGTATAATTTCATCTCAGCATAGTGCTTTATAAATAAATAAAATAAAGTATAATTAAACAGGGTTGTAGAGACATCAGAAATTTGTTGATTCAATTCAATTTATTCATATAGTGCAAATTCACAACATGTGATTTCAAAGGCACCTTACAAAGTTTATTTGAATATCAATAATATTGATTTAAGTCAAATTATACAGACAGACATTTTCTATCTAAAGAAATCGCGTCACTGACTTTCAGCATTCACTCTCCTGGATGGGCATGAGTAGCCATAGTAGGACAGTGTTGGCATTTATTAATGAACAAACGGCAACCCTAATACATAAACCTGTAGGTGTGCATCTTGTTAATCTGCTGTTTATGAAAGAGTAAAGAGAAGAAAGCAAACTGGAAAGAAAACTTGTCACAAGTCAGTCAAAAGACACAGTAAACATGCAGAAGAGAAGGGTCTGGTCTGAAGAGACCAAAATGTAACTTTTTGGCCTAGTTTGACATGTGTGGCAGAAAACTAACAACCAATCCATCATGTGAAAAATGGCGGTGGCAGCGTCATGCTGAGGGGACACGTTTGATCAGCGCGTACAGGGAAGCTAGTCAGACATGATGAGGAAATTGAGCAAAATACGGGGCATAGAGACTTGAAAACAGCTGTTTAAACACGCTCGCCATGACGAGCTCAAGCTATTTTGCAAAGACACGGGGATATTTTTTTTCCTCTTTAGGTTTGCAAAGATGGTAGAGACATACCTTAAAATATTAGCATATGTAATTGCATTGAAAGCTGGTTCTATAAAAAGATTCCCTCAGGCAGGAGAGTGCATACACACAACAAACTTTTCAGATTTTTACTGGTTAATGAATAATCAAATAAATAAAAGGAGAGCTTCAAATATGTTGTGTGAATCTGTCACATAGAATCGCAATAAATTGCATTTACTTGTTGACACAAAAATCTGAACAGTCCATATAAGCTAGGCCAAATGAAACTATTACCTGATGGGTAGTCATACCGGCAGGGCAGAGTCACTGTAGTTCCTGCCCACACGCAGATCACCCTTCTAGAAAACGACACGCTCCACCTGCTCTGAGTACCTGGGAGACACAAACAGTGCTTTCAATCTTTCAGAGTCAGGGTTAGGCATAAAAATAACACCCCTAAAAAAGTTTGAGGCAAACACAAACATACCAAGTTACATAAAATCAGCATCCAACTGATTTTCTCCACTTTCCCTTGAATTACCATCTCCTAACTGCACACAGGTTGATAACAAGCAACAAGTGCATGGCCAGTTATTTCTCTAAGATGTTCCAACATCAGACGTCAGCATTTGAAAGTTAAGCAGGAAGCGTTGACGTGCAGCCATGGTGTCACCCTGTGCTGCTGACTGTGGGCCTGCCTGACCACCTCGCACAAAAGATAATCGATACTTATAAATAAACCTGAGCGTAAAGACAAGGGCACCTGGCTGCAGAACACTGCGACTACAATGGCTCTTAAAAGTCAATCGTTGAGTTCCAAAACTTAAATCTATAGAATAAATAAAAAAAAAAATCTTTAACTGAATGATTTTCTGTCCTAAAAAAAAATCTGAAAACTCCACATGCCTTGTTCGATTCGGGCTTTTCAAATGCAAGGGGAAAGAAATCAAGCTTTACAAGAATGTTAAAATTTCCTTCATACCTGGGAAAGCTGTGAGGATGGTGCCCAGCACTAACGCACCTGCCAACATCTCCGCTGACACGAGCTCTGTTGTGACACAATGACAATCAGATGAGAGCTGACGAACACGCTGATCCCCTCAAACGCTACATCAAGCTCCATAAACCCTAAGGACTCACGCTGTCTGTCTCCACCTCAGCAGCTCAGATAAACACAGACACTTGAAGGATGCGCCCCTGACAGTGATGGAGGCGAGGAGGTTTTATAGCGATGAGAGAGGCTCGGTGTTTGGCTGCTGGGAGGAAGGGTGGATGTGGAGGGGGGGGTGAAACTGAGATCATCTGTCATTGTTTGTACCATTTCCACTTTTACTTTGTGTTCCACTTCATTCCGTCTGAAGCTGTCTCTGAAGATTTAAAAAAGCAATCCCCTTTAAATGTGACATCCATGTGATCACATCACTGTAGCTATTTCAGAGGCAAGCGTCTGTGCTACAGGTTAAATGTCATTGACCTGCAGTATGCGTTACATTCAGACCTATTATGTTCCTCTTCCCCCTCCTCACTGGCTGCCAAACCGTCTTTGTAGTTCACCCCAAACAGATTAAACTGAACAGAATGTTAACTTTAGTTTTGAGGATTTACACGATGGGGCTGCGGCCTTAAAGCTGTGCAATATAAATCTGAATCAGGAATCAGGAATATTTTATTTGTCACCATGTGTTACCGCTGTCAAACTTCTCTTTGACCACTCCAGTTCACATCGCACATAATGAGGCAAAAACTGACAAACAGGCAGTGAACAAGGGTTAATTTTTATTTTTTACGTTTAGGAGAGTCACAAATAACAGATTATGAGGTATTAAGGTGCTTATTGAACTGTGATGATGTGAGGCTTCATTGCAGCAATGTGCATTTAGGTATTCTAAAATGATAGTGTGCAGGTAGGCAGTAACATTAAGGTGATAGTAACGTATGACGGGCTGGTAACAGTGGGGTGATTTTAAAGCGTTGGACTGCAGTCTCCCATCAGGGGGCAATTGCTCTCACAGCTCTTGGGAAGAAGCTGTTTCTAAGCAGTTGGCAGAGATGTGCTGAATGACACAGTGGAGCTGAGAGACAGGGTGAAGTCAGGTGATGGTTCCCACCATGCTACTTATCCATGTCTTATGGAACATAGTTATATGCAGCCTGGCATATCGTCAGTATATATGTTAGGGGCTGAGAAATTAGCTGCAGCTCTCTAACAGTGAGTTTTGGCTATACCCCCCCCCCCCCCCCCCCCCCCCACCCCCACCCACTTACCGTCCCCCTCACTGTCTATGGTTGCAAGGTAAACTTGGGTTTTACACTCATTAATTATTGCTCTGATTCTAGACGTGGGCAAGTTTTGTTAGGTGGCTGTTTTGTTGCCATTCCCTAACTTATGAGGATAAACACACGTTTTCTGTCTTTCCCATTTTGAACAGTAGCTAAGTGAAGTGGTCCCCTGTGTCCCATTTTATTCATCATTTACAAGAAATTTCTGTCTTTTTCTGAGGTTAAAAGGACACCTGCTTTATTTTATACTTGTTTTCCCATTTTTAAGGGTAACTTTGAGTAGTAGGCCTCTCTGGTATGATATATCTATACCTCAGAAAAACAGGAACTCATAGATTTCCAAAGTAAAAGCTCCTATAACGCTGATTAACCTTAATGAAGTGAAGTGTTTAAAAAAAAAAAAGTCAAGAATCTTTACTGTCACCATGTGTTACCAGAATGAAACCATAATGAGACAGACTTTGGCTCAGGATGCACACAGATTACATAGAAGAGGCAGAAACAACAAGACATGTTTCCACACTTTATCCCCCCATGAAATCAATTGATTGCAAAATGGTTGCGTAATCTTTTACAGAATCTGTCAGAAGTGTTACTGAATGATGAACATGTGGTTGTGTGCAAAGTCAATTCTCAACTTCCATATAGTTTTCAGTGTGAGATTATGCCACTGCATTGGAAACATTTTTTTTGACACATCCCCACTAAAAGTGCCAATAAACGGGGAGCGTGTCGTTTTAGTTTTGCTGCTTTTAAATGACATCATGTCTCAAAATTTAGCCAATTTCTGCGATGCACTTTAAAAGATACAGTTAGTAAAGACTTGCTTTAAGTCATGTGCAAAAGAAACACCAAAGGCCGTGTGAAAAATAACTTCCAAACGGCCACAAAAAATGGAGTATTTAATGATGTCTGTTTTGTGCCTTATGATTGTCCCTCTAAGGACAATCTTCACATCAAACATGACCTGTAGACTTTCTTCGCCACAGCAAAAGATTCATTTATTTTAATGCTTTTCACATGAGCACAAAAAGGAGTGTCGTTAAGTGTGGGGGGCACTACATGGTAAACTCTAAAATTAGAACATTTAACCCATTATTGCCCTGTATGTATCAAACTGTTTCTCATCGATCACGTAAACTTTTTGTAAATCTAAGGGAATATACATTACTTTGCCTGTATAACCTAATATAAAGCAAAAACCACGGTTTTAAAACTAGAATAATTAAGCAGGTAGTCATAACCACGGAAAGACTGAAAACATAACTAGGTTGTAAAATTAAATTTAGTACTAACAGATGGTGCATAATACAAGAGAAAGCTTTTGTTGGCCCACAGCACCACTGGATCCTCTGTCTTCTCTGGCAAGCATTGTATTTTCTTTTTAATCTATATGCAAAAAGCATTTGACTCCCGGTTCATATAAAGAGGTTAGTGAGGGAAGCTTGTCCTTTAGAAATACACAATAAATGTAACGGAACCACACAGCCATCATAGTAAAAGTCAGTAAGTTCTCACTCTGCTCAGATATCGTCTCAGCATCAGTCCAAGCTGTAAACAGAGTGACTGACATTTGTAGCTCCGTGCACGGTTTATTTATGAAATGAAACCAGGCCTGCGGGCGGACATTAATATACATAAGTCAAACAGACATCGACTCGGCCGCACAGATGTCCTCTTATCCTCTGCTTTAATCGAGAACTGTTGGCACTGAAAGCTACCCACAGCCAGACGTGTGGAGGTTCGAGACCTCTCAGTCAACTGTGTCCACTTAGCCTGATGAGTCTAAATGACTTTAACATCCTACCCTGCCGCAGCTTGGCCAAAAGATGTCAGTTTAGCGTCACGACTTGGCCAATTGGCTACTTACCCCAGCTCTGACCCAGGAGTAATGATGATGTGCAAGTTTAACATTTCAGTCAATCTCTGCTCACAAGACGTCCAAGCAAAGGGAACCAAGGAATGCTGATTTCCAGGTATCATAGGTACACTGATAAAACACGCTGTTACAATTTAGCTAGTAAAAAATCAGAAGGGCAATTCACATATTAGGGTATATTTGAACAATCCAGCAATCTTTTGTAGAAATTGTATAAAAATGTAATGTTCTGTTGTTGTTTAGGTTATTTTCAGTTAGTCAACTTTTCTGTTTTAGGATTTATTTCTGTGCTGTGTTGTTTTGATTTGTGCTTAGTCTGCTTGTTGTCATCTAGTCTTGGTTTTATTTGCTTAGGGTTTTTCTTTATTAGTCTGTAGGTTCCTTCTATTGCTTTCACCTGTTTTGGTTAATTAGATCCGCCCTGTTTTCCGTTTCCATTCGCCTATTTAAACCCGCCCTAGTTTTCTGTTTGTTGCCGGGATGTCTTGCTTTGCCTCCACTCACTCCGTCATTGGTAAGAACAGTCCAGCATTTATGATCAGTCTGTTTACCTGTCCGTCACCTGTTTTGATCTGTTTTTGTTATTTGAGTCTGCCCAAGATTTTCCTGATCACTTGGATGCCAGCTCTGTACCTTTTTGTTTTCACCTGGACTGCCCATCTTTTACTTTAATAAATCTTTGGCATCAGCTCCGTGTCTGGCTCTTATAGGATTCCTCACCGAACGTTACAAAAAAAGCTAAAAGATACTTAAATAAATTAGTTTAATTCCCTCCCATTCTCAAATTTGACTCATTCAAGAAAATTTGTCCAATTCTAACTCATTTTATTGCTGTATAACATTGATTTCATTCTCAGAACCGTGATGCTGTGTGCTGCAGTAGCTCTTAGACATTCCTTGTGACGCTTTACTTTTAAAACATTTCGTCCTTGTTTTTGCATTTAGAAAAAATACTCATTTTGGAAGATTTTTCATTCTGTTCTTGTATTTGTTGATGTTTACAAGTACTTATATAATAAAAATAAGGGAAAGCTTTTTATTCTTTAGGCTTTTCCCTTTCAGGTCTCACCACATTGAGTCATCTGTCTCCATATAGCTTCTATATCTTCTTCTCTCACACCAACTACCTTTATTGTCATGTTTTACCAGGGTGAAATTACCTTTGAGGCAGACACCGGCTTAGGACGTACAAAAATAACATGACACACTTACACAACAGACTTAGTATTTACAGGGTCTACACACATTAGAGTACACATATTTGTATCAGAGTCTGAGAGCTCTGATATCAGTCCCCTTGCAAGTGATATGAGCCATGTTACATGGGTATAGTCCCTAATTCATGAATCTCAAGTAATGAGGTAATTTTTGTGCAGTGATCTTAAGGCTTCATTTACAGAAATGTGCAATTTGATATTCATGAGAATAAGAGTGTGGAAATAAGCAAAAACAGTGAAGTGATTGTAAAATATGATGGACTACTGTCTCCCATCAGGGGGGCGATTGCCCTCACAGCTCTTGGAAAGAAGCTGTTTCTGAGTTTATTTGCTTTGGCTTTGATGTTTCTGAAACGTTAACCTGATGGGAGAGGGGCAAACAGCGCATTGCCTGGGTGGGTGGGATCAGTGGAGATGCGTCTGGCCCTTCTTTGGACTCATGCTACATAAACTGAGTCCAAATCCTGAAGACGGCATCCCACAATCCCCTGCCTTGTCCTCACCACCTGTCCTAAGTCCTTCCTTTTCTGCACTGTGCAGCTCCCATACCATACAGGTATGTTGAGACATAAAACACTTTCTATGGTAGCTCTATAGAAGTTCTTTAGCAGTTTAGTGGAAAGTCCAGTCCGTTTATATTTTCTGAAGAAGAGTCGTTGATGGGTCTTCTTCAACAGGTGGGAGGTGTTCGCAGTTCAGGAGAGGTTGGAGGAGATGAAAAAATGCCCAGGAACCTTATGCTCTCTACTTGCTCCACCACCTCCCCCTCTTTGTAAAATGGAGTGTGTTCAGTACTCCTGGACCACCTACAGTCTATTATTACCTCCTTGGTCTTGGTTGTTTCTGGAGCACCACTGTCAGACTGTGGACCTCCTTTCCTCCTTAGTGGGTCTGTGGGATGGATAGCAGAACAGTCCTGGGTGAAGAGGGTGAAGAGAGTAGGGCTGAGGATACAACCCTGCGGCATGCCAGTGCTTAGGATCAGTGGGGCAGATGTGTGTTTCCCTGTCCTCACCACCTGGGGTCTGTTGGTGAGGAAGCCACTGATCCAGGAGCAGAGAGGTGTGGATAATCCCAGGTTGTGGAGCTTCAGAGCCAGCATGTCTGGTAGCACGATGTTGAATGTTGAGCTGAAGTCCATGAAGATCATCCTAACATAGGTGTTGGAATGCTGCAGATAAGTCAGAGCTGTGTGAAGTGCTAACAAGACAGCATCCTCTGTGGAGCGATTCTCGCTATAGGTGAACTGCAGGCTGTCCAGGCCAGCAGGGATGGCATCCCTGATGTACTTTAGGAGGGTCCTCTCGAAGCACTTCATGAAGACGGGGGTCAGAGCAACAGGACAGTACTCGTTAAGGCAGGTGATGGTTGTTTTTTTTGGGAACAGGCACGATGATGGAAGATTTCAGGCAGGCAGGAGCCATGGAGAGCTGAAGGAAGAGAGGCTGATGGTGCTCCTCTGGCTGAGGAAGATGTTCAGGCTTCCTGCTGCTTGGAGAGTGTGTGAAGAAGCTGTTTAAGGTGTCAGGGAGAGCTGGGTCGTTGCTGAGCTGCTGGTCTGTGACGGTTCTGATGCCTCTTCACATGTCGCATGAATTGTTGCTGTCGAAGTGTTCCTCCCTGCCCTGCTTGTACCTGTGCTTTGCCTTTTGGATACCTTCAAAGTCTCAGTCCTAGACTTTTACCTTTCCTCGTGTCTTCCTGCCTACGGCTACATCTTCCTCCTCCTCTTCCTCCTCTTCTTCTTTGCTGACCAACAGCAGCCCAGTTTCCGTCGATACTTGGTCGGTCACCAGCACCAGTGACGGCCGTTGTTAACTTGAAAGTGTATTGAGTATTATCACAGTTTCTTTAATGAGGTAATCTGTTTTGTTCTCTAAGTTGGAAACAAAAGGATAAGTAAAATATTATTAAACATCATAAATCTTTTGACTGAGAACCAGAGCTAACTAACTCATCAGCTGGTTTTTCCTAAGGAAGAAGAAACTCAGCTTGCCAGCAAGTGTAATTATAGCAACAGCTCTGAAGCGCCTCAGTTCCTGCTCCAAAAGAGGAAATTTCTCAAAAATAAATCTAATGACAGTTCTTAGCAATGACTGAGTTAAAGTATTTATAGGGTTGTCCTACCTGAACCCTAACTGTTCATGCTGGATTTATCCCCTAAAAAAGGAGTTAATGCTGTTAAATCTGGATTGTTGCTGAATGCTAACATCCATCCATTGCCTATACCTGCTTATCCTTGCAGAGTTCTAGGTGGACTGGTGCTTATGTCCATGCATGCATGAGCAAAACATAGGAACTCAATGCATGAAGCTCCCAGGCCAAGATTCAAACTTAGAACTTTCTTGCTACAAAGCACTAGTGCTAACAATTATACCATTTTGCCGCATTCAAACAAATTAATTTAAATGTAAGTATCTTAATGTCTCATGTTTAATTCTCGTTGACAGAGATTAGGCAAGGATTGTGAGTGTGTGCAGGAAAAACAGGTCGAGGCCTTTTCATGTACATTATTTAACCTGGGAGAACGTAATATCTGCAGGTTTTTATAGGTCTTTGTATCATTAAAACAGAAGTATTAGTGGTTTATTAAAATGACTTACAAGTGGAGAGCTAGACCAGTAGATACTCAATATGTTCCTCATTTGGCTCCTAAAAGTATGAAAGAGGTCTGCGTTGTGTTTAGTGGAAACTGTGAGTCCAATTTTAAACAGGAACCATAATAGGGAACAGAAAGTCTGAAAATCCTCAGGATATGGGGTTAAACGAACAATATATTCCAGTTCACAGCTCGGTTGGTTGGATTATGGGTTAGGGTCCAAAATGGGTCTCTATTGGGTGTCCACATTACCACGACTCGTATACGATTTAATGATTCCAGATCCCAGAGAGAGAAAAAAAAAAACAATGACTTTGGTCCCTGGCTGAAAACTTTTACAAACCTACGCTCGTTTTTTTTTTTTTTTTTTCTTTCTTTGACTTTCCCATTGCTGTCTGTATTAGACTGAGTATGAAGATTGGTGGGCTTTGAGCTTAACCTGTAACCACAGCATGACTTCAAAAGGATCATGGCACACTAATAGGTCAAAGCCTGATGTAATCTTAATCGAAAGCAGCCCAGACTAAATGAGTGAAGAGAAACAGATGGATGGAGCTAGATTAAGTGTGACTGACCACAAACAGAGAGACAAAGAGGGTGAGATAGAGAGAGGAGGGAACGGGAAAGCCTGAGGTGAACGGTACGGGGGGGAAGGGGGCACTAAACATGATCAGACATGAGAAGAGAGATGTAGCCGGAGAAGCCGAGAAAAAGCAGGAAGGATAAGGTGTCAACTTTGATAGGCGCGCAAAAGGGCAGAAGAGAAATGTTGGACAGCGCACCCTGACCTATACAGTAGGGATGGTATCCTTCCACTGACCGCACGCCGCAGGCCAGATGAAGTGTGACCGTCTGGTGGTCAGACTGGACCTGAAGATTTTCCGCTGTTGCAAAACACTTCCTGCCTGCTGCTTTCTTGTAATGTGAGCACTCACAGTTTGCTCCCCTGCCATACTTTAAGCTGAACAATATGTTATTCCTGGGTTATTTCTTATGCCCACAGAATGGACTCGGAGCTCTCCAGGCCCTCGCAGGCTTGGACTCGCTCCACATGAGCAAATAACGACGGGACCGTCCAACATGTGTTAGTCTTCATATTGAGTGGTGCTCTCGGTGGGGGCAAGAGAGACGATGATCAGAGCCGCAATCATATCTGACAAGGTGATATGTCGTCCCAGCGCTGTCTTTTAAAGGCTGCGCGTGACGACTTGACGAGAGGATTTGTTTTTCGCCAGAAGAATCACGGATCCAGCAGGGAGTTTAGTAAAAGAAATAAAGGGGAAACTGTGAGGTGGGGAGAAAGACTGAGCTTCCTCTCGGTTAAACTAATATCAACAGCTAAAACACACAGCCTTTAGTCACTTAGACACTTGACTTTACAAATAAGCCAAACTAAACATTTGGTGATTTCTTAAAACTCCTAAGTCTCTGAAACTTGTTGGAGCTCTATTAAATTTAGCCTGGTTTTGCTCATTCCTGTCCCATTCACAAACTTTTGCTGTGGGGTCGGATTTCTGCTCTTTGTCTGCCAGAGACCTGTTTGTGGCTGCTGTGGTATTCCACGCTGAATGAGTCATGTCTGGTGGTTATTATAGGGCAGGCGTTTGGCTCACCCCCCCTACTCTCACCCCGTCTAGTGGCAGCAGACAAAAATTACACCATATTTTTGAGCCTCATCCAGTTAAGCTGACGAAGACCGGTGCTCCTTCAACTGGGCAAGATGAGTTAAGGACACATTTTTGCTTTATGATGTAGGAATACCTGGCTGTATTTAAGATGGCAAAGAGCCCTCTAAAAATAAACCATTAACAGAGGACTTCAGGAGACAGCTTCTTTTAAAACAGAAGCAAAACGTTTCACTGAATCCTTTCTAAATTTAAGCTAAAATCAGAACCTTAAAGCTTTGAAACAGCATTTAGCTTGTAATTTAAACGGCAAATAACAAACACATGTTAAGTGGATCCAGTATTTTCCGTAATACAGTTTAATGATATATATATATATATATTTATTTATTTTTTTGCTGTGGGACATAGAAGCAACAAGTTAAAACTAAAAAGGACTTTTGAACAATAGTATACAATACTATATAGTGCCATAGCACTATATAGTTCATATAAACTTCTCCTTTTAGATCTGGAAAACATTGTTCTATTTGTGAAACGGAAAGTCTGACTGGCATTAAATCAGACTAATTTCCTGTTTTAGGTCAGTTAGAATTACAAACATTATTTCTTTCTGCTGAATGGGAAATAAAATGATTAGATATTTTTGTATCACTTAAAAAAATCAGATGTTCATGTGCACTCAGGTTACTCTGCCTTTGAACAGTTTGAAAATGTTGTTGCTTTGTGAGCTTCTGATAGTCTGAGTCACATTATGAGTTAAATGGAGGCACATCTCTGAATGCATTTAAGGCAACAACTGTAGCACAATTTCTCTTTGACATCAAGGAAAAATCTAATTATGCTAACTAGCAATCAGGCTAGGTATCAACAAAAGAACTGTGGACCGCCACAAGTCTGGTTTTTCTTTGGGTACGATTTTTACAGGACTGAAAAAGCCCCATTCAACTATCCAAATGACAACAAACTATATGTTACTGTACAGTCCACAGCATGGACTGGACAGCATTCATACAGATTCATTCAGAAAGAAAGAAACAACATGATTGTGTTGCTCAGTTATTATCTTGTTTTGGTGCAAAATCCTATCCAACCCAGACCAAAAGCAAAATGTCTTGTGAAAAAGGTGGCGGGGGCTGGTGGGCGATTTTCATTATCCACAGTAAACCTTTCCCGACATGTGTTGGAGTGCCACAAATTACAGTTTAAAAAAACAAATTACAGTTTAGAAATTCATCAGCTTGGCTTCTCAGTCTCTCTCTCAAAGAACACCTTGTTCCATGCGTCCTCACTCAGTTAGCTGCCTTCTCAGCATTTGACAGTGTAGCTTATCCTCAATAAGAAGTCATCTGCCATTCAATACAGCATTGAAGTTTATTACAATCTCCAGAAAACACTGCATTGCAGCTCAGGGATAAAAAAATAACTATAACCCTATTTAGCTGTTTTTTTTTTTTTTTTTCTGGAGCAAGTGTGGCTGCTCTAAAACCGAGTTCAGCCATGTTCTAGTTATTTTGGGTCTGCTTGGATTGTGATGCCTTAAGGTTGATGGAGAGCTTAAAGTCATTTTCAGAGTTGGCATGGTTCAATTTATGGGATGTTTGATAATTAATAAAAAATTGTTCCATTGTCACTAAGAATTAAACGTTCATTATAAATAGGATTAAAGGCAACAAAATGTTTTCCCCCATTTTCACGTCTTTCAGGGGAAACCAAGCCATACTTGTGGGGATCAAGGCTTCAAATCTCTTTATCTCTCCTAACATTGTGACAAATATAGTATTAGCATTCATTTTGAAACTTTTCATTTCCTTTCTTGATGTTTTTTTTTTTAGAACCCCATACTTGATTTTACTGTAAGCAAAAGCAAATAGGTCATTTACAGCATATCAGCAGCTATTGTTAATGTTAAACCTAAATTATTGTATAACGGTGGGCTAGATGATAGAACAAAGTAGGTTTTCCATAAAAATAGAAAGTAGTGTCTTAAACTTTTTTTATAACAAACTTTTCTTTAGTTCCCTTTTTTCTATGCTCACTGATATACTTGTAGTTACTCTGTTCTAAGGCAACAGCTAATTACCCACCCACAATCAGCCCTCTAATTAGTTTTTTAAAATGATTTCCATGGTATTGTATTGGATACAATTCAACTTTCCAAAGTCTTGTCATCAGGTTGATGTAGAAGTAGTGCTTGGCCAAGAAATACAAAGTAACCATATGCTGTTATTTCTTTGTAGCCTGAACTAATCCAAACATAATATTAATTTGTGAGGGACAGCCTCAGCCTTCATTTCCACAGAGTGCTTCCTAGCTGCAAAACAAATGGGCATAGTTTTTAAAATGTTGGACTATTCCCTCAGATACTTGCCACTATCACAGATGTCATGATAATCCGATGATGTGATGTTATGTCACAAAAAATAAAAGAAACAAAAAGACATTTCCATTTAAGCCATTCTTTATTGCTCAGCTCATGCACTTTCTCAGCGGCAACGATAATGAATTCCCGGCCACGTGTTTTATTGGAAAGGCTTTCTGCAGCCCCAAACAAATTAAACTGTCTGAGAAAATCTGAGGCTCAGTGACAAATGGTTGTGTGGGAGTGCTCAGCTCACCTTGTTCACATCTACTGTCTGCTTCCTAAATATTCCCAGCTGGGAATCCTGATCTCGGCCTGCAGTGGCACAAATTCTCTGCTGGGAGCCAAACGACTTTCTGTTTCGGAGTCTGTCCATTTGTATTTCTTGAGTCTTCAAATGTGAATGAAAGCCATTTCCTGGCCGAGACTGAGAGCGAACATGTGTGTCCACTGTATGTAGGAGACATTGTGTGTGTGTTCCGCCTGCGATGGTTTTACCATGTGCTCGGTCCCTGTGTGAGGTAGTCGGATGTGAAGGAAGCTGTCAGGACCGGGCTACTGTCGGAAATCCGTCCTCTACTAACACTACGTCCTCCTTTTCCTCTGCTCCCTCATTCTATGTTTTGGAAAATGTTTTTTGAGTTCATCCCACTTCTGTTCAATGTTAAATACGGTGTGGTTCGGTTGCATTCAAAGCTTTCTGTTGTAGATCTGCTGCTTTGTTTTGTGATAGTTGTGCCATTCCCTGATCCACTTCTGAAAACTTGTCGCTACTGAACTGTTGGTTTCATATTTTAGTTTCGCTGATCTTTCTACAGGTGTAGCAGCAGACTCAGAGGATGTGATCCTGCACTCTCTCTTTGCCCTGCTTTATTTTTGTCCCTATTCTCTCTCTTTTAAAGTTTTGCCTCAGCTTTTTCTCTTCCTTTCTTTCTCTTTTACCTTTCCATTTCTGTCTCCATTGAATCTGAAATAATCCCAAAATATTGTCCAATACAGGTTTCTGATTACGTATCAAGCAAAGAGCACTATAGCGAAAGCAACAATGCTCCCTTTGTAAAAGTAAATCTGCGGGGCTCTCTTTGGCACTAAGAAAGCAATTCCTAATGCTACATAGCCAGACAGGACATGTAAAAAGAACAAAAAAAAAGACATGATCCGTAATTTATGGAGGAGTTTATAGACATTTTAGTGACTGCAGGGTACGTGGGTCCTATCTCTGCAAAACAAGCATTCATCATTTCTCCTCCACTGCCATGCTTTCGCAGCAGGAGTCAGGTAGTTGTGCTTTATGCTTATTCTTCTGTTTTCATCAAACATGGTGCTGTGCACTTCTGCAAAACACCTCCGTATTGGTCTCATTCCTCCAGAGGAAGAGACTCGTTCCACACATCTTGTGGTTAGCTCTTGTTTAGAAAGCGTGGCCCTGCTGCTAGGATCCTTATGGCGAGAAGATCTTTTATTCTGGAAAGCCCTTCAGACAAGGCCGGCAGCATTAATTTATTAACCGTGTTGCCATTAAATTTACTGCCACTGCAAGTAACTGAGTTTTTTTTTATTTTGAGTCGGCACAACTGGGTCTTTTGCAAATTCTCCAAGTAATGCATGAAGGCCTCAGGATCAAATTGCTAATATGTCCACTGGTGGAAAGACTGAGTTATGTCTGGTCTGTTTTTAACCTATAAATAACGGATCTCACCAGATAATAACAGACTCTAAGGAATTTGTAAGGACCTAAAGCTAAGGCAATACATATGTGTTGTTATCAGGCTGTACTCATCGTGGCAGATCTTCCATCAACTGTGAGTGGATGTCAGGGAATTAGTTAACCGGGCACATCCTGACCAGGTCCAGGCTGTCCATCTCAGGTACATCCATATAACTAAGACTTCCTCTGCAGGGATTACCATGAGGGGAAGAAAGATCAGCTGTATAAGAAATAGTGAATATTTATGCTTTTCCTGTCTAGAGTTGACTTTTTTTTGTTTGTTTGACTTGTGTCTCACACAAACTACACTTACAACATTATGATTATTAGAGGTTTATGGGAGGAAAGTATGACTCAACAATGAGGCTGCTGAGTGTGTTTTAACGGCATCATTTAGAGGCAGCTGTAAACACTCACCCAGCGGTTCTCAAAATCCAGATTCGGACCCATTCCAGACCATAGTTTTAGGGCATCATGATTTCTACTGTGCAAAAGCACAGAAAGGATCTGGGAATTGAACTTGTAAACTGAAAGCCACGGTACAAAAAAAGTGGCACACTAGAGTTTTCACCGCAGCCTTTTACGGGGGCGGTAATGCACTGCTTTGTATACTCAGAGGAGGAGATGAAGAAAATAATCAAACCACAAGTGGAATAAAATAATTTTTCACCAGAATACCAAAGCAGGTTTATTATCCTCGCTGTCCTTGAGAGATAAATTATCCACACTGGGGGAAAAAGGCGGATCTCTCTTGACAGGATTTCTTCAAAACAAGCTTTGCTGTTGTATTTCATCTTCGCCTCTTGATCTGTGTTTTGTTTGCCACCCTCTGACCGGAGTAGTCCTGTCCCTGTAGGCACACAGCCAACGCGGCCACTAAAACCCAGGCAGCACGTGGACGTCCGCAGAGAACCTGAGCAGACCCTGATTTATGACACGCGGGGCTTTGTGGTCAGGCGGACAGTAGAACAGACTGGGAGGTATAAATGAGGCGTTGGCCTCAGCAAACATCTCCCAGTGTAAGGAGCAAGTTGTCTATCTACTGAAGGCTTTTTGTGGCTGTATATGCCAAGTCAGACTGTCCTTTACAAACACATGAAACAGTTATGTGAGTCAGGGGAATCGTTGTTACGACAACACAGCGGCTCTAAAATCCAGTTAACCCCATGTTGGAGCAAAGAATGGAACACGGTCCTAATGCTACCACCGAAGATGTCTTACTATTGAGATTTCTACAAAGAGCTTTTCCTTTATAGAAACATTTTTACACTAAATGTAAAAAAAAACAAGCTGTCGTGATTTAGGTTTATGTTTGTTTTGCATTTGGACTTTTCTCAACCAGCCTTTGCCTCTAAGCCATCATCCAATCAGCTCAGCCTCCCTCCTGCCACCACTCTGCTCTGGATCAGCTCCACCTGTTGCCACTAATTACAGTCAGCACGGCTCACCTGTTCACCTGTCTACACATACCTACCTCAGTCATCCACTCACTGCCAGAACATCTCATCTGATCTCATCCTTTGTGATGTGCTCTTTCTCCTCCAGTTCCTGTGGGCTCTGCCAGCTGGACTCTTCTGTTGAAAGTTGCCTGTGTCTGCATGCTGCACAAGTCTGCCTGTTTCTCTGTGAGTCCCAGCTCAATACCTGCATCCTCTGGTCTCCTGCTCATCCCTGCCTGCCTGCACCATTCAGGCATTAAATCATCTGGTCAAGTCTGGTCCTGCTTGCCTGCCTCATCATCCACTGCTCATGATTTCAATAAACTTTTTAAAAACGTAACTCTATGTCCGGCTGAATTTCAGGTTCACTAGCATTAATCATTATACAAACAAACAAACAAACAAAAAAAGGTAATGTAGAATAGGTGTCAATGAAGGTGATAGGTAAACAGCATCGGCAGAGATTTTAACATCCTCTGTGGATTTTAATTGCAGACATCTTCTTTTCAGCCAATTTTGTAAACAAGAAAAAAGAGGCAAGGCAATGCAAGGCAAATTTATTTATTTATATAGCACAATTCAGTACAAGGACAATGCAAAGAGGTATTCCTGCGTTTAAAAAATCCACCTGAAGCCCACAGTGGCCAAAATCCTACTGCTTTTATACAGGACATGAGCAAATCAGTTGGTATCATTAGAAAATATGTTGGGCCAAACCATAAAAAAAAAAAAAAAAAACAATAAATGAAAACTGGAACAATTATTAATTTAATTTACAAATGTATCTACACAACTAATTGGTTAGTAAAGTACAATACTCCACACATTGTAGCTCAAAAAGTTACTTTAAAGAGAATAAATAATATTGTGCAAAAACAGAAAAACCCTCCATTAGGTTTTATCCAATGATGCGATCGATGACATCATAAAAGCAGGAAGTTCTGGGCTGGCCTCTCCCTTACACCTGCCCAGGAAGTAGGATCTGAACAAAGGCACAAACAATGGTGAGTTTATAAAAAAGAGCATTAACAGAAACAATTTACAAGAAATTGACCTTAAACAGAAGCAAAATATAAATTAACTAACGGTTTAAATTCAGTTTATCCATTTAGTTTTTGTCCTGTGTGCAAAGAAAGGTACTTTTTTATTTAAGCACAAAAAGTTATTAAAATTATCTTGTTAAATTAAAATTCATTGCAAAATTGGACTCACCAGGCTTTACTGTCTGACATTAGAGCCGATTGGAGCCACAAGCTAATGGCTGCAGGCGTAAAGTGCCTTTTCTTCTCAGTTCTTCTAAACCTTTCGTCTTTTGTACCTTTTTTTAAATGGGAATGTTTGAGAAAACCTGCTCTAATTTATTTTCTGCTTTGGCGATGTGATGTTTTGGCATAATTGTCTTTTCTTGGCTTTATAACACCCTAAGCCTAACTAAAAGTAGACTTTAAAGTGTCACATAGAGGCAGCTGTCAGGTTTGCCCAGTCACTCCCTGGCAGTCCCTCGGGTACACCCCCTGGTTTCATGTCCTCTGTGTGGACCAAGCTCCTCGAGCCAGGACTTTCCTGCTATCCCAACCCCATTCCTAACCTTAACCCGAACCCTATAATTAGCTTTTTTGGAGAGAAAAAAGCGAACCACACCAGCCATTTTCTGGTAATTGACTGCAAGCAGAGTTTAAATAGTCATAGACACATGCACAGAAACTCAGCTTGCATGCATGCACGTGCTCTCACATAAACACGGCTCCTATAGACACAGAGAGTGGGTGCAGCTGCAGCATGTGCGATAATGAGGCAGTCCTTGGAGGGACTCATCTGGACTGTGTTATATCATCACCCTGGAAACAATCCTCTGCTTTAAAATAGGACTGTTTGCTCCCAGTCAGCTGCAGCATGAGCTCATCCAATATCATTTATACGATAAAGGGGAAATAAAAGAGATTTAATGCCGTGAATTTGCAAAACACAGTGGTTTCCTTAATGCCTTAAGTGTTTGTTGTGCTGACTGATTCGGAGCACCTACTTGAGATAAAATTGCTTTGCACCTGTCCCTTGTCTTCTAAATAGGGGGAGTTGTTTAAAAGAAGCAACTTAGTTTTTACAATTGAAGGAACACGATGAAAACACATCAGGTCTTAATAAAAACCTTGCTTGATAAAAATGATCAACCCACAGAGGGCTTTGTCTGAAGTCAGTGAGAAAGCCAAACAGAAAAGTTGATGTGGCAGGCCGGTTCAATTTGCTGAAATGTCATTTCAGCAACTCTAAATGGTCTTCAGTAGTTTTTATGGCCCCCGTGTGCTCGTATGCATGCCTGACAATGTCGGGAAAGGCTCTTTATGAGATGACGGTTGGTGTCCCAGGGTATCTCCTCCCAGATACTGACCGGGGCATCACTGAGGTGCAACCTGGTGGCGAATGGACCTAAACATGCCAGTCGAGCTCCATGGTGCCAGGTCACCTTCATCAAGTCTTTTTCTAATGGTTCGATCACAGACACTTGTACCAGTCGCCCGCTGGACATAACTTTGGTTGGGCTCAGTACTCATCCTGTCCCTTTTTGCACAAAGGAGCAGATACGAGTCATGCTAATGGTTTAAAGACCTCAGATGGTCCTGTCCAGCTCTCCTAGAGTAACTGTCTGTTTTCTGGAACGCATTAATGTGCCATCCTGGTGGAGTCGAACTGCCTGTGCAACCTCTGGCGGGTCCAGGTATCGCCTCATAGCACCTTTAGTGACGATGACCATGGTCAAATGCAAAACTGCTGAAAAGGAGGAGGGTAGAAATTAGAGATGCACCAATCCGATACCTAGATCGGATATTGGCTACGATATTGACTAATTAGCTGGATCAGATATTGGATGATTGATTTCTTTTTTTTATTAATATCATACACAGCAATACAGATACACCAATCTAGTCACTTCTATGCTAAGTTTGCATCGGTGGTTATGCAGAGCATGCACATCAGCTAGCGATGAGCAAACACAGAACAACTTGGAGCAAGAACCGAACCAAGCCAAGTCTGCTATATGAAAACATTTCAGACTTGGTATGCCAACAACTAGACTGCAACATGCAGCATCTGCAATGCATAAGTTGCGAGGGGGTGATAAGGTTGGTAAATTCAACACCACAGACTTAAATAAGCCCCTCCAAAAGCACCATGAAAAAGAACATGCAGAACTTCTTTAACAATGTTTATTTCTAGCCTGATGACTTTGCTCACATGACAAGGTACACGGTTTATTCATCCAACAGTAGTATCAGATCAATGTCGGGTATTGGCCAATACACTTAGCCCAGGTATTGGTATCGGATTGGATCGGAAAAAAAACTGGATTGGTTCATCTGTAGTAAAAATATCTGTGACCTCCATCTACAAAACTATTCCAGCTTCTAGGGTTGTCTCATTGTTGCCTGGTTAGTTGTGTTGTTGTTAATTTCATTAACACCAGAACAGCCGATACTAATTAACAGCCCCCTCTATCACTAACAGATTAATAATATACAAGTTTACCTGATTTGATGTTATACTCTGATTAAAAAAAACAGTCCTTTAATTTTCTTTGAGCAGTGCATTTTGTTGCAAACATCTTAAACACGACGTGGACCTGTTCTGAAGTGTTGTGCACATTTGTATTTAGCCCCCCTTGCTCTAATATGTCTAAATAAAGTCAAGTGCAATCAACCACTTTCAGAAAGCAGCTAATTAGTAAACACCTAAATGTAGTTTAATCTCAGTATAAATCCTGCTGTTCAGCAAAATCTTCAGAGGATTGTTGGTGAACGTTTGTATTAGTGAACGAACAGCAGCGTGAAGACGGCAGTAACATTTTGAGGAGATGTTTAAAGCAGAGCTAGGTCATAGATTAATACCCTGAGCTTTAAACGTCTCACACATTCTCAGACAATTTCAAACATTTCTAAGTATTTAGTCATTAATCATTATGTTTTTGCCTGCAATTCCTTTGGGTTCAGTTGAAAAAAGAACAAGCTTTAGGTCGCTCTTTCTTTGAAAACACTTTATATAGTTAGCAAAGTTTATTGAAAGAAAAAAATTTGGGTCCACCAAAGTATGAATTTGTGTAAAAGTCACTGATTAGATGTGGTCCTATTTACTAGGTAACTAAAAAGAAGGTACAAGCTTGTTTATTAAAAGAAAAATGCTTTGAGTACTTCTTAAAATGGAACATTTTAAGAAGATTTAAATTAATTTGCATTGATTTTGCACTTATTAAAAATGAAAAGTCTCTTTCAGCTTCAGCCACTTGTGTCGGTGGGCCACATCTGTATCATTGTCAGGTCCAGGGTCCATAAGGTCCAGGTCTGCTGCTGCACTTTGGACAGCCCTGTTTTAAATCAAAGCATACATTTACTAAAATGGTCTAGTTAAAGTCCAAACCTAAATCCCACTGAGAATCAGTGTCAAGACTTGGAAAATGCTGTTCATAAAAGGTCTGTATATGTGTAAAGGAAATGTAATGTAAACACAAATACATACTAGAAATTTCAATATTTGTTTAGTCTGAAATTCAAAATAACATCTATCCTTCTCGTTCAGTCTCACAATTACGTGGCATCCTATGTTGGGCTGAGTAAACAACATAGTTCTTTGTGGTTGTAATGTAAGAACATGTGAAAAGGTTGAAGGAGTATGAACACCTTTGCTGTGTAAAACCGCGCAGCGCTCGGCTCATTTGGCCTTCCAGGTGTTCCCCTTCTCTAAAGAGTCTCTGTGAACTGCTGACTTCACAGCGCTCAACTGGTGTCCCCTCCTGGTGAGGCTTGTATTACTAACCCCACATCTGGATGCTGGAGTCTTGCAGCCAATGATACTCTTTCACAAATCCCATATGCAGACGAAACTGTTATGACACACATCAGTGGGACAAGAAAAAAACAAACATTGTCTCATTTTTATAATTCTTCTAATTTAAGAGTCATTTGGCTGCTTCATATGAAATATATCTGCGATAGAGTGGCGACCCATCCAGGTTGTACCCCGCCTCTCGCCCATTGACAGCTGGAGATAGACACCAGCAACCCCACACGACCCCACAAGGGATAAATGTGGCAGAAAATGGATGGATGGGCATGAAATATATTTGGGGAACAGAAAAGCAAACCCGAACAAAACCTTTGTGCCAGATTAAAGAACAAGCATGTCAGTGGATGTGTCAGGGCTTTTTCTCGGGCAACAACCTTATTAAGGGCTGGGTTTGTGTGCGTGTGGGTGTGCTTTTGTGTGTGTGTGTGCGCGCGTGTGAGGTTTACTAGCAGGTTGTGGTGGTCCAGAGGGGACAGCCCTCTCCAGCTGCCGCTTTACAAGGCTGTAACATCAAACACGTGCATTCTCACACGTTTAACACGAGGGTCTGACACATCTTTTACTTCATCCCTCAGAGTCCCTTAACAAGTTCATCAAATAAACCCGTCTTATTTCGTCCATTCTTTGCATACCTACAGTCCTCCCTCTTGAACCTCCTGGATATGAAAACAATCCAAAGCACGGCTATCGGTATGTCCAGATCAGGTCCAGATCATACAGGTTTTTTAGGGTATTTTTCTGTGAGCTTAGAGATGCAGACCGGTTATAATTAGAGCGCTGATCTAAGACAAACCCATCATTCAGCCTCAGCTCGCGAGGCGCTGGTGTGCAGCTGATAAACCCAGATGAGGGAAGGGAGACCGCCTCTCTCCAACCTCCTGCAGTCCAGTGATGTCAGTGACACTTTTAAAGAAGGATTACTTTTCACTCTCCCTGGATCTTCGAGTGGAGCTCGCCTGACTGCGGCGCAGCAGTGGAACTGTCATAAAACTCTGTATGAAGTATGAAATGTTTGCACTTGACCCGCCTTAAAACTGCCTTCACACTTTATCTTTGCAATGCGTATCCACGTTATGTCTCGTAATGGAGCGAGACGTTTCTCTGGTGACTGACATTTACGGCGTCTTCGTTCTTCATCTTGAAAGCATTTACTTTGTCAGAAAAATACATGAAATGCTGTCAAAGAACTCTACCCAAAGTGCTTCAGACTGTTTACAGATATTGACAATCTGAGAGAATCTAATGCCCGTTTCTATTTGTAACTAATACACGTTGCCTTGCTAAAGTATTCACACCTTCAGTTTTTACCTATTAGACCAATACTAAGTAGAACATAACTGTGAGGTTAAAGGAAAGGGATACAAGTATTTTTTTTTTTAAAACTGTGACTTAAATGAAAATCTGAAAATTTGCACCTTTATCTTTCTTCAGCCCAAAAACCAGGGCTACCAGTTGCCTTGAAAAGTTAATTATTTTTTATTTGGTGGATAGCGCTCCCCCGTGTGCGAACTTATCTAGGTGCAGCTCCAGCTGTTGTGTAAAGGCTGCAGAGAGGTTTTAAGCAGGGCGAAACTATTTTTGCAAGGCAAATGGAAAGAGTATTGCAAACCCGCCGAGGCATTGCTATCCTCTTAAGCTGGTTGGCAGAGCAAAGGGAGCTTTTATGTGGCCCTAAACAGGTGGCCTAGGGGACACCTGGTAGAAGGTGCTTTAGTCAGATGAAACAAAAACTGAAACATTTTGGTTACATCCAGTGTGCCATCTGTGGCAGAAAACTATTGCTTCACCGTTTCCACAGTGAAACACAGCGGTGGCAGGTGTTCTCCATCTAGCCGGAAAACAACTTGAATCAACAGATGTACAACAGAATGGTTTAACCATAGCATATTTATGCGCTAAATGGTTCAGTTCAAGCCCAGACATAGATATAATTGAGAATCATTGACACTCAATGATTATTCTCCTTCCAATCTAATAGAGATGGAGTTTTTTTTTTCCTTTTCTGGTCAGTTTTGGTTAAATGGTTTTATTTGCCAAAACTATTGTCAAATAGTGCTACGCAGCAGCAACGTTATTCACGCTGTTATCTTGCAGTGCCAAGGGCCTTGGTGTGGGTTCTTGTGTTCACCAGTTCTCTCACACACTCCAAATGTAGGTTAGATTAACAGAGAAACAGAGACAGGCACTGATGAACTTCTCATTTTATGACTGAACTAGGAACCAGAACATTCAGAGCCACGGCTCCATAAACCCAGTGCAGTCAATTGAGATGAGAGAAAACAAGACGTAGAACAAAAGGCATTTTGTTATCAGTTTGTATAAGTTTTCAGGTGCTGGGACCTGCTTCTTTAATTTTAATCTTTTGTTGCTATTTTTTATTTTTATTTTAAATTTCAACATTAATTTTACCAGAAAAATCCCAATGAAGTTAAACAATTTTTTCAAAGTTAGCCTGGCCAAGATAGGCAGCAGTGGTCAAGAAACATACTGTAGTTACACACAACCCCAAAAGAATCCCAAGTATATGTAATACATTTAAAAGATGAAACTAAGAAAAACATGTACATGAGCCCAAATCTCTTCTGGAATAATTTAAAAGCTCTCAAAGACACTAAGTCTCTGAATTTGTGGTCAATCTGCTTAATCCATGCAAGCAGACCACAAACAAAAGCTTTTTTTTTTACCCATTTCAGTTATGAGCAAATGGAACCAAACGTCACATGAACAAAGAGTATGCAGCAGTACTTTTTATTGCATTAGGTGACATACATATACAAAGGCAGTAGTCCTACTGCCTCAGTTCTTCCTGTCTAAACTTTCTCAGACACTGATGGGGCATTTGATAAAGTTAGACCTCTGATCCCCTGAAAATACTCAGCACTCTTTTTTTACTTTGTTAAGAATTTTCTTTCATCAGCCGCCAATGTGTGGTTTGTTTGCGTTTCGATTTACCTCTTTACTAAATTAACCAATAAAGCACAGTATGCTTACTGATAGCTTCATGATTGATTCCATAAGTGACTCGACCGATTTTAATCAATCGCTTTTCATTGAAGTAGTGTGAGTCTAAATATAAATATTTTATAAAATCTTTATCTTTATTTCTAAATGTATGAACTAATACAGCTCCACCATAAAGAAAAAATAAATGACTCCTTCAGATTATTGATAGATTTGAGACCGACAAGGGATGTTTGGCTACTGTTTTTATTTTTGTGGAGATGCAAGCAAATTGTCTTGATCAACGTTTTCAACAAGATCATGACGTCCCCTTTGACGCTCGGTGTCTCTCTTTTACGTTAACTCCTTTTTCTCTCTTCCCCCAATCTCGATGGCAAGAATTCTACTTTGGTTTGTAGGTTTCAGCCGATCGAATCGTGATCACTTTGTACCCGTGTCTGTTTCCATTGCCCTGTAAACTCTCCCTTCTGGTCCCCCTCTGTCTTTCCTCTGGTGATGCGAGCTCCCTGGCATTTGAGGCAGCCAGTCATTACACCATGGAACATATCAGCGCCAACCAGAGCCCTGAAAGTTTGGAAAACTGTGGTGCGGAGGATTTTATTTATTGTTGCCTTTTTTACAGTAGACAGACCCTGTTAGCATAAATCATTCGCCAATGATTAAAGGTTGGAGCAGCCGTCGGTTTATCTCTGTCAGCTCCAACGGCCCAGACGGACGCATCCAAGGGTGGCTCTGGAAATGATTGAAGCTTACCAGAAGACCAAGACAGCTGAGCTCATGTAACCACGGAGGGAATGACCCGGGGAGGAAACACGAGCGGTAGGCAGAGGTGGTTGCACGCAGGAGGGGGGGGAAGAAAAAGTGAGGGCGAGAGCGTTTGAGGGACTTTAAGAGAAAGTTAAAAATACAGGCAGAGGTGAGGAGGACTGAGTCAGGTGGTCAAACCGTACCGGCCACCTCATTAGTGGCGGTGACATCACAGCTGATTTCTCTCTGAGACCGCTACTAGAGCTCCACCGGCCCTCCGGTTGACAGAGAGCCGGAGCTGCTACCGGCCAGATTAAACGGCAGAGTCTGGGGAGTCGCTTTTATGTTGCCGAATAACTCAAAGCAAGAAAAGGAAAGGAGGCCGGACCTGCAGTGATTCTGGAGAAATCACAGCAGCGCTTTTTATTTTTTAGTTCTTCAGTCAAGGCGGGAAGGAATTGTCACTGATGCTGTTGTCTGAATTTTTTTTTTTTTTACTAAAAAGAAGAGATTCCTTCAGTCCAGCTCTCTCTAGCCATTGATAGGATTTGGTCATATCAGCCACTTCAGCTATCAGCTGGTCGTACATCCCATGCAGGTTTTCTTCCTCCCATGATGGTTCCTTCATTTCCTTCTCTTCCCGCTTCCATTATGGATGTTTCATCCTCAATAGTGGTTCTGATACTCACTTGGCCCCTGTCTCCTTTGTGCTCAGTGTATAGCCTGTATACAGCTACACTTACCATGTATGCTGAGTAGCTTTTGTGTTTTAACATCAGTGCCATGGATTTCTTCCTTTGGCCAACTTATTACCCCAGAAGGGTGGGTATGCAAACCTTGAAATGGCACATCGCCTTTGTGTTGCTTGGTTACAGAGAAACCGAAGAAGCAGCCGACTTTTGGACAGGCTGTCAAAGAAAAGCCCTGGCAGTGCATGTAGCGATAAGGAGGAGGGAAAGCAGAAAGAGAGCTTGCAGGGTGAGGTTGGATAATATCATTGGAGTTTGGAGAGTTTAGCTCCATCACCGCAATGCTCATTGAAATCCTCAACGCTAAAATGAGCGTGTAATGCCTTCCTGACACTTGATATGAACTGGAGGTGAGAGCCTTGAGCGATATGCTGCTCCCTCAGTTGCTCCCATTGAGTCGGTCCTCGGCCAGGTGTGAATTGGTGCAATTGTGTTCTTCTAAAACAAAGAGCCTATGTTACCAAAAAAAAATAAAAAAAACTTTTAAGATCAGAAGTCAACTTAGAGAAAATGCAGAAGAAATGAAACTAATTTTAAATGAGCACCAGATAACAGATTGGAAACAGACTTCCACCCAGCAGAGCTTCTTTTATTGCTCCTCTGTGTTCACAACGGCGACGAGATTCACACAAACTAGATGAGACACGCTCGTACGGCGCGGACCACATGCATGACGACAGCCTTCAGACACACTCAGACAAACGAGATAAAAGTCACAGACTTTAATTCCCCAGCCTTCGTTTCATTGTTTTACAGCATTCTGAGGGTTGTCGAATCAAACAATAGCTTTTTACTGTGAGCCTGAACTCGCTGCACCGCAAGAGTGTTTGTGAGAAACTCCATCATAAAACGGGATATGAATGGAAAAAACTAAGAGAGCGAGCATGGCTTCAACTGATGTCTTCCAGTTGTGTGACCTCTCTTTCCTTTCTGCTTCTTTTTCCTGTCTCTCTGCTTCTCTTGGTTTAATAAGGCCAGCTGTAGAGTCTGGCTCTCTTGGGAAACCCAGTAGAGTGTGGCTGGCGCTGAGGCTGCATGAGGCTGAAATTGGGGCTGGGGTGGGGAGCGAGTTAGGGGGGGGCGAGCACTTCCGACCGGTTTCCCGATGCAATACACCATGCAGTCTGGAGCGTTGGCAGACGGCCACCATCTCTTTCCCATTCCTCTTTTAAGTTGCAACCTTTCTGGGTTTACTCGTCTTCCTACTCTTGCTCCTTGGCTTTCTGTTATGCGCCCGCTCTGATTCGCTAGCGTGGAAGCCTAAAAAACGACTTTTAGGAAAGAACCACTCCAAACGGCTGCTCAAGGGCATCAAAACGAGGCCAAATCCTCACTTCTACCCTGTTTTATACAAAATTAACGTATATGACAGCTACAATAAATGGCTCAGCGGCTTGGGGTGTCTAGGGGTATATACGTTCCTGTGTTCTGGTACCGTATCAGGTCCAGACCTGCTTCAGAGCTTTGACAGGCCCCTGACCCATGCCAGAATGGTTCAACTGGGTTGAGACGGTGGGCGTGTGTTGTATATCTGTCTCTGTGTCAGTTGTGCTTTTGTGTGAGCGTATGTCTCCGAGAGAGACTGGACCCAGCTAAGCTGGTGGGTGTTTTTCATCAGACTAAATGAATAATATGTCTGAGCTGAGAAAAGAGTATCAAGCGAACGGAGAAGAGGAAGGGAAAGTATGGGGGAGGAGACGGGTGGGGTAATGACTATCAGATGGTGTTCTACTACTGTGCTGCTGCCACCACTACAGCTGCTGCGTCTTTTAAGGGTACAGAACCGCTCGGTTTTACAATTCATATCCAGTATATTGTCGTTATTCTCCAGAGGTGTGGAGCAGCCACCGTGAGAAGAAACGGCTCCACCTCAACTGCAGAAAGCGTTAAATGTGCAGCCCGAATGCGAACGATCAGATACCCATGAAGAGCCAGTCTTTGGATTTCTTGACACGGAGTTCCGTCTTTTCATACGTGTGTCGAGAGAAGTTTGAGGAAAAGGAAGAAAGGATTCTTAAAAACTTTCCCCTCAAGACATTTGCTCAAACTACCTGCAATCTTCTGATGTCTAAAAAGCCGCTTACTTTCAGTACTTAACGATATTCTGAGTTCCAACAAGAACAGCAAGATTTAATTGGTGAGGGATCTCTGATTGACCATTCTAAATTATTTTAAACAATTGTGTTTCTTTAACTTCACTATACCTATCTCAGCCAGCCGTAGGAAATACATGCTGTTGGCTATGCATTTCAAAACATTCTCAGCCTTGGGTCAGATGCAAACACACCTATGCCAACATATCAATGATTTCAAGAAGTTTTAAGAAGTGATTTGGGAAAATCTGAATATAACCGCTGATGGACCCACCAACCCATCAAACAAAACTGTCTTGAGTATTCTTTTTACAAAATACCTAAAATGCTCTTGTGTATTAAAGTAAGATTTCACCATGAACGTACTCTCAATTTTTTTTTTGTTTTATCCCTAAAATCTGTCGGTACCACCTGATTGACAGTCAGTCTTTTCCAACAGAGGCATGTCCCACTTCATCATGTCAATCCCGGACTGTGTCGTGGACTTAAGTCAACAATTTTCTGTAATTTTGTGTAAATTATACCATTATTTTTCTGTAATATAGCTCCTTCCTTTTTCATATAACCGTCCTTGCCCAAATACAGATGTGGTATTGTTAAAAAGACTCATAGTCAACTTTATTTCAGGTCCAATGTGTTTTAGCCGGGAGGCAGTAATTCAGAGTGAAATGGATGCTGTTTCAGACCAGCCATGCTCTCAGGAGAGATGCAAATACGAGGAAGATCATGCTAATGCATGTAATGATGGACCACAGTGGGTGTAGCTGGGTTGGAAAAATATTTCACCGAGCAGAGGGCCAATAACATATAGACAGAAAGTGTCCGTAGATAAAAAGTGTGTTTAAGGAAGTTTAATCATGGGGAGAAAACAATGGCTACTACCCAGCTTGGTATTTTTCTTCCAACTATTTTAACGCAATCCAAATAAACTGTTTAACGTGCTTGTTTTTCCGCCACTACAGTATCTTGTCCACAAGCGAGAGCTGAAACACTTCAGATCAGATTTCATGCGTTGTATTTTCAAGAAGCTCATCGACGAGGTCCGTTCTGTGGTGTATCCTGCTTCCCATTACATCTGCTTTTACTGTCTCCGTCAATTTATGTCAACGACGCCGAGAGGACGGATTATTTGTAGGCAAATCTGAAATGCATCCTGAAACTAAAGCCAACTGTTTACTGGATTATTGGTAGCCCCCCCCCCCCCCCCCCCAATGCGAGAGCAGTGGGCCATTAAATTGGAGAGCAAGGTTTCAGTACATTTGAGTTTTTTGCTGAGTCTTGATTATTTAGCAATGCTATCTAATTCTGATGGCAGAATTTTTGGCTGTTTCATTTGTTGCAAGTAAACGAGGTGCTGATACTGTCTTATTAGAGTTTAAAGTCTTGGTGTTTTGATGGTTCAAAACAACAGAAAACCAACAGAATTGTTCCACCTAGGTTGTGTTTTTGGCATTTGGAGACAAAACTCTGACCTCTGCGTGCTGTTTCCGCCCTCCTCGGTGTTTCAAGTGCTTTGTGTATGTGCTGAAATCAACCGCTGCAACCAACATTGGCTTCTGTTTCTTCACTAAATACCACAGCATAAACAGTACGCCTGAGACACGAAGAAATGGAAGGGGAAGGGAGGGAGATGTGTGGACGCAAGAGGAAAAATCGACAGAGAAATTGAGAGTGATGAATGCTGACCGTAACATTGTGTAACTCGCGTATTATTCATTATGCCATCAGTTTTCAGCAGCACTTTAATGTTGCCAAGCTACACAGAAGATGCATACCAGCAATAGCAGTTGGTTTTGAGTTTTCACAAAGGCACCGCTGAGGATTCTGGACTTCGTACCTGGGTTTTACATATGGGCTGTCAGGCTTTAATCACTGTTGATTTAAAGACGGAAAAACATGTAAAGATTATGCAGCTACACGCTGATAGCCAATAAAACCCCAAGATGTTCACTCTTACCTATTTGCTGTAGTTTGTCTGTGCTTCCCTTGCGCCCCCCCCCCCCTTCATTCACTTTTTCAGGCAGATTGTTTGAGGAAGTGACTAAAGCAGCAGATCTGTCCTGAGAATCCATGAAACTCATCCTCATCACATGAACACCAAAGCCCTAATACACCGTCTTGTCTAAATTCTCCTACCCCTTGAACTTTGTTTTTGTGACAACCACAGATTTGAACTTATATCTTCCGACTTTTATGTGATATACACACAGCATACAACATAAAGTAACGCATACTTGTGAATTAGATGGATGATTGTACTTGGTTCTCAATGCTTGTGTGATACGCGTTGGCATTTAGAGTTAGTTTTTTTTACCTTCTTTCACATGGCTTGTGGCATACATCCCAAAGTTTTCCTTCAACAATGGTAAACTTCTTGTCTCTCCTCCATAAAGGCCTGATCTGTGGAGTGCAGAACTCACAGCTGTACTGATCAGATTGTCTCCCACCTGAGCTGAGGACCTCGACAGCTTTTCCAGTGTTAGCATTGACACTTGGGCATTTTTAATAATTAATGCTCTCCTTAACTGGAGTTTATGTGGGCTAGCATTTCTTTCTAAGTCTGTAAATGTGCCGTATTAAATCACACATAGGTGGGCTTCTTTTAACTAATTGGGTGCAATTAGTTGTACTGGATTTTATTTATTGTTCTCACTGTAAAAGGGGCTGAAAAAGGCACACCACCATTTTCAGAGTTTTATTGTTATTTTTATTCTTTGTAGGTTTATCCCAATAGACACAGATGGGTTTTTTTTGTGCTAGTCAGAAAACGGGATCAAGTTCAAGCTCCCAACTGAATCTTTTTGCAAGGCACTAAATCTGACTCTGTTATAGAAGAGATACTTAAGGCCCTCTAGTGTCAAAAACGGTGAAGTTGAAGCGTAAGCCATGGCTCAGTAAAAGCATTAGCAGCCTTTCTTCATAAGCTCAGTCTGACGTCCGTCCATCTTCTCACTCTGTGCTGGTTTACTGTCCGGGGGACAAACATAAAAAGGAAGGACAGCAGAGTGAATGAAAAATGGCAGCTGGAAAGGTTCGCCTTCACTCCCCTACTCGCAGTCAATGATGTGGCCGAGCAAAAGATGAAATTTTACGTCCGTTCCTGGAAGCCTGTTCTGTCATTTAATGGTAGAAACTTGGATGCCAAACACATTTTTCAGATACACATTCCGTCCAGGACACAGCCTAAAATCAAATAATAAAAAAGTATTAAAATGGTACTCAAAAGTTTTCTTTAAACATTTCGGTCATGTCATTTCCAGAATCTAATGACTTTTTTACATATTCAGTTTGATCCGTTTGCAACCCCCTTGTTGGCCGTTTCCCTCCTGCAAGCTGACACTGGTTTTATCTGTTCTTCCTATCTGTAAACCTTATTCACGGTGACTGGATGGGGAGCTGCAATGGCCTCTGAGGGTGATGCAAGCGCTGTTTTTGGGTGGATTTCCCCCCAGAAAGCATCAGCGTGCAGCCAAAACAAACTCCTGCTGATGGCTTGCCTCTTGCCTCCGGTCTCTGTGGTCTGCTTTCAGACGGCAGCCGGGGGACGCTGAGCGCTCAGAGGAGGAGGAGCGCGACAGTCCTCTTGGCCCTCCCTCGGACTATAAGACCAGAGGCAGGCTGAAACACTCAGACCGCACGCACACGTGGAGCAAACAGGCATAGAGGGAAGAAGGAAGAGGGGGACAGACCCAGCAGAAGGCAAAAGAGCATGAAGGTGCCGGCACAGAGCAGTTTGCACTAGTTTGGCGTTTGGAAGCGAAGCAGGTAGAAAAAAAAGTGGAAAAAGTCAAGAAGTAAAGAGACGCCAAGAAAGAAAGGGCATGTTTTGATCTTGCGGTGCTATTTTGAGTTCTGTTATTCCCAAAGGAGTAACCGAAGAGTGAGCAGACTTTGGGGATGTGAAGCATTTTTATTGTTGTTGTTGTTTTTTTTAAAGTAGAGAAGTAGAGAATAAGACTGAGCTGGAATCTAAATGCACCTGCAACAACAGATCAGAAGACTGACTTTTTCTGACCTTGACCTTCAGATCAACCTGCTGATGTTTTACTTCAAGTGAGGAAGGCCATAAACCAAGTCCGCTTTGTTGCACGCCACCATCCAACGCTTGTTGGGAGCATCAGCGCCTTCTGCTACCCAATCAGACAAGGGCTCACAGAGTGCTTTGAAGAGCGGGACTCATCAATAGCCGTCGACGTCAAAATGACTTTCGCCATGCTGCGCACTCCGCCTCCAGCGGGCCGCTTCTTGTACGGAGACATCGGCCTCCTCTCCGAAGACGACGACGACAACTGCAGCGAGGGGTCAGGCTCGGAGGACCGCACCAGCAGCTCCTCCAATTCTGCGTCCTATCGCCTGTCCTCGTCCTCCCAGTCTGCCTTCCACATCAAGATGAACAGGAAGAGGAAGATGTGCGGGGGCGGAGGGGTGAGTGTCGCCAACCTGACGGGCAGGCTTGGCCCCCCCGGCTCATCTCCGCCCGGGGAGGTCAGACAGAGGACCGCGGCCAACGCGCGGGAGAGAGATCGCACCAACTCTGTCAACACGGCGTTCACGGCGCTGCGCACGCTCATCCCCACCGAGCCGGCCGACAGGTACGGGGTCACAGTTTTCATCCTTCCATGTAAAACCGCATCACAATTTGAAAATGTATTACATGAGGGAACTGTCAACTTTGTAACCGCAGGGTTGGTATTAATGTTGCAAGTTACTGTTTTTAATAAATCTTGTCTGATTACAGGAAACTCTCAAAAATCGAGACGCTACGTCTGGCCAGCAGCTACATAAGCCATCTGGGCAACGTGCTGCTCCTCGGCGAAGGGCTTCACGATGGACAGCCGTGCCACGCCCCCTCGCCTCCGTTCTTCCACGTCAGCTCCTCCCCCACCCGGGGCTCAGACCAATCGGCTCAGCCAAAGCACATCTGTACCTTCTGCCTCAGCAACCAGCGGAAAATGGTAAGGTGAAAAACAACAAGTCTTAAAGATATCAGAGAAGGGCGATCAAAGCGTATTTATTGCGACGGGTCTAACTAAAAAAAACAAAAACAAAAAAAAAGTGCAGATTTAGCGGGAGAACAGGGTGGTCATCGAGGCGGGCTGTTGAGTTAGGTCAATTATGTGTTAAAGCCTGACCAAGATAAGCAACTCTGCCCATAAACCTGACTGGCCCAGAGGGGCTTTAAAAGTGCAACCTCCTTTAGAGTCCACTTTTTGGGGTGAACGACCGCGCAGTCCTGTCCTGCAGGGGGGGGGTTTACTGGAGCAGCTGTCTCGAAGGTTCAAGGTGCTTTCTAAAAGTCCTCTGCACCCCACATACATTGGCTGTTTTTCTGTCACAGGAAATTAGAGGGTGCTCAGGGGGACTGGGTCTTTTTCCTCAGAACCCCATGCATTGAGAACATAAAATATGAATTTAAAGTTTAAGGGACTTTATACAGAGGGAGATTTATCATCAGTAGTGCATCAAATCTATCCTAAAGCGGCATAACTTTTTTCTGTCAGATATGAAAGAATTGCCACAACATACAGGTTTAAAATAAAATGAATAAATATAAATCCAGAAGAGCATGATAAAAAAAATAAGCATGTTTTTTTTTTTTCTGCCAGACTTTCAAAGACAGAGCAAAGGTGAACTTCTGTAAGTGTGAGTTTCTGCTCGACTTATCCAGCACAGGAAATTGTCATAATCAAGAACACTCCGCCATGAGAAAGTCATTGGTCTGATGAGAAATAACAGGGAATGAAGGATTGCCATCAGCTGAGTGAAATCAAATATTTACGAGCCCAGTTCGGGTTTTGACAAACCGAGCGGAGAATGATAGAGAGTTGACGTCCGCTCAGGCCTTCCTCTATAACTGAGCCTGCTGCCCATTTAGTGGGATTTATTGGTAAGGAGCTGACATCTGGCAGACTCCCCCGTTACCCCAGCAGTGTGTGAAAGCTAATACCCTCCTCAGTGTCTAAACCCAGGGACCCTTTAGCTGAAGGATAACCGGAGTCACAGCGCCGCAAGTCTCCCCCCTTCTTCTGCTTCACCCTCTGAACTTGAGCGCCTGAAAGCCTAGACGTCCTTGGTGTCTACGCCCAGAAGCCCTCAGCTGGGAGATAACTGGCCTGAAACCAGTATCGTTTTCACCTCCAATCCTTTTTTCTGTCTCTCCTCCCAGACACCCTTGTTTTAACCCCACTCTTCCCTTATGCTTACCCACATCTCCTTTCGTTTGATCCTTCCCACCTTTAACTTGTGACCCCCGCTACTTTGCATATCGATCAGCCGAGCCTAGGTCGGGGCTGTCCGTATGAAATGTGTAATACTATCTACGGCTGCCAACCCGGCGCTGCAGACGCCTGACCGACCTGCAAATGCACGCTGCGCGGAGAACAATTTAGAACGTTTCTGATGTCAGAACGCTCAAACACGGACACTTTGACAAAGGCCCTCATTACCGTCCGTCAGTCACATTACACTGGTTCCCATTATAGCCGGATAAAAACTCCCAGTGTTCCTTTGAGAGTAGCACACACTCGGGTGATGAAATGAAACCACATGAGAGTCATCATCTCCTATTTATTTCTTGGTTAGGGCATCAAAGTCCTGAAGGGGGAAAAAAAATGAGTATGTACCATACACGAGATCTGAAACACAAAATGGAGATATAAACATTAAAAAAACATTAATACTGAACAATAAAATCAGATTAACAAGTACAATCAAAGTCAGACTCACAATGTTTTAAAAAAGTGTGTTTTTAGGTGAGATTTAAAACTTACAACCGAGGGAGCTTGTCTTGTGTGCAGATACAGATTGTTCTAGAGTTTAGCAGCCACAAGAGAAAATGCGTGATCACCTCTCATTTCTACTCTGTGATTTAGGAATCATCACCAGTGTCTGGTTAGTGGACCTGAGGGAACGAGACGTGACACAGGGGTGGAGCAGGGTGGACAAATATGCTGGTGTAATTAAGTGACTTAAAAACAAACAAAAGAACTCTAACATTCATCCTGAAATAAATGGGCAGGCAGTGCAAAAAAAATCAACACCAGGGTGATGTGCTCTCATATCTTTGTACTTGTCAAAAACTGTGCCGCCGTATTTTGGACGAGTTGAAGACGTGACAGTTCTTGAGTTACAATAACCCAACTTGAAGTTTATAAAAGCATGGATTTCTGATTCCATGTTATGCCTTAAAAGCAGAGGTTTAATCTTAAAAATATGTTTAAAATGGGGGGAAAAAAATGATTTTAACATAGTTATCAATCCTAAGGGGAGCATCTACTTTAAGGCCTAGGTTGATGACGAGAGACTTTAAATGAAGTATCGGGGTGAAGAGATCAGCACAGAGAATTTGAAATTGAATAAAATCATTTCAGTTTTACACTTAATAAAATGTAATGGACCATCCATGATTTGATGTCACTGAGACGGTCACTGGAGGTGGGAGTAAATTTGACAGTCGTCGGCATATAAATGGAATAAAAGTCCCATATATTCATAAAATAGATCCCAGTACATGTTAACTCACTGGTTTATATAAATGCAAGTGGAATCACCTAACCTGCATCAGTTCGGATCAATTCAGATTCTTCCAAGAATCGATGACAAGTTGTGCTCTGGTTCATTTAAAATATGCTGGGTAGAGGCAGGGCAGGTTATGGTAACCATAACTGCACCTGATTATATAATTATGTTGAGGTAAATAAAATGCATATCAGTAAGCTTCTTACTGGTTACTTCTGCCATATCTGAAACCGAACGTTTCTGTCACAAGGGTGGGCCCCAAGTGGGCTTGGGCCCCTGTAGTAGACAAAGATCACATTGCTCTATTTTTATTTATTTTTTTAATTAGGAAATTCTCAGAGGATTGGAAATCGAACAGCAGGTCAGCTAGCGTTGGTATGTTTTAGCCATAAAAATCTAAATTAAATGTAAACAAATATTGACTGTCCGTTTTTTTTGTCTCGGCCCTCACACAAAGATACAGTTCGGAAGAAGGCCCAGCAGAGACTGTACTTCATGTGGCAACTCAAGATGTACAACCGTTCAGAGGCTGTTGACATCGTCTACACTGACATTGTTCAGTCTGTCTTGTGTTTATACTTCACTGTGTGGTTTGGCTCATCCACAAAACACAAAACCATGACAGGTCCAGACTGCAACGGACAGTTAGGGTTGACCTTTACTCCATCCAGGACGTTTACAGGTCTAGAGTCAGGAAAAGGGCCGCTAATGTCGCTCCAGATCCTACAATCCTGTACACAAACGGTTAAGACTTTTACCCCCAGGTTGGTGCTACAGGGTGCTATTTCTAAAAACCAGGCTGTTTGTTTCCTGGGCTATCTAATGAACGTAAAACACAGCTTACAGCGTGAGTAGTGAACTACACTGCTGTGAAAGCAAAACAAGTATTTTACACTTTCACAAATCAGAACCTTTCTTTTAACATAAAGAAACAAAAACAAAAAAAAACATAAATTTTATATACGTATGTCTTCCAAATCAAATTTCTTGCTTGTGAAATTTCTTGATTTAGCACAGTCCGGGAGAAGTAAAGATTATTCAGATTCATAACTTTACCAGAGACGCTTGTTCAAGGTGACACTATTTACTCTGCGTTAGTATGAGAGGTTACACTGGCTGGAGCAGTCTGCCTGATCAGCTGCTAGACCCGATAAGCTAATCGTTTAATTCCTAAGGATCTGGAAAGTCACAAAGACATAAATTATGACAATTTATAAGTAGCAGCCTGTTGCAAAATGCCATTGTTTACTTCGTATGCTCTGGACATGGAGGGGGTCCGATAAGTCGCAGCTGATGAGAAGGGCTGATAGTTAGCAGCTAGTCGGACGGACTCCCCATTCCCCTGCCCCGGTTTTTACCAGATTTTAACATTTTGACATCTCAAACTGTTTATCTCTATGCAAGCCCCTTAAAGTGACTGTTATTGACTCGTTTCACTGAGTCCAAGCAACATCCGCGTTACCATCCTAAGCTTCTGCCGGCTGAGGGTATTTGCTGTATCAACCTGTCTGATCGGCTCATTATCAGTCTGCCAGAATAACTTTCAAACAACTATCATACCTGGGTAAACCACAGTACAAACGATATTAACCACAGCACACAGAAACTGTTGTGTTGAGAAAGTGGTGAGGAACAGTTTTTCAAAGTGAGGCTTTGGGACGATAGTATCAGTAATACTTTGCCTACCGGTAGTGGATAGATGTCAGATCGCAGTGAGTTTGTAGAAAAGTGGAAAAAATCCCCAGAGAGAAGGAAACCTAAGAGCCGGTCGGATGGATGCCCATTTTTAGCTGATTGTAACAATTCAAAACAATGCAAACTAAAATGTTTACACCCATGGTATACCATGCTGTATTAGCGGATGTTAACCATCATCGCTTTATAGAGACTTTTGCTATGTTTGTCGCTGGTTTCTCTGAGTTATATTAAACTCTTCCTAGCTGAGGCTGTACAGACGCCCCTGAATCAGCTCAGTCATTCAGCTGGAATAACTTCCCAACTACTATGTGACGCGAAAGACTACCGGAACATACCAGCCTGTTGCAACGTCAGAAAGTTTACTCCACTCTGCCAGGAGAAGTTCAGCATGGTGACACAAATGTTTAGCTGAGAAAATGGCAACAAACTTACCAATGATCATAATGTTGCATCCTCTGGATATGGATGGTTTCACTTTTTCAGTTTTTTTAAATGCCTAAGATCATCTTGAGAGGGTGCCAGTCTGACTAGGTGTTGGTGTTCTGCCTCTTGGAAAAACTCACTATGGTCATGTCGTCCTATTACTAATTATAACGCCACAGAACAACAGCAACAACAACACACAGGCCTATCTTTATGATTTCAGAATAAGCAGTCATCTGATGCATTGAAATTAAATTAAAGAGCATAAATCGGTGGCAAATTGTGAAATGTGTCTGCATGTTTCCATGCAGAAGAGCAGAAGACCTCCCAGAGGAGCAGGTGGTTAGCACTCTTATTACCTCACATCTACAAGAGTGCCTTTCTTGAGTTTGCAAGTTCCGTTTTTTTTTGTTTTTTGTTTTTTTCTTTGCAGGTACCCTGGTTTCTTCCACAACCCCTAAAACATAAATGCACTGAATATTCTTAATTGACCTTAAAAGTGAGTGTGTGTGCATGGGTGTTTAGGCTTGAGCTGTTGGCACGAGTATATAGAAGGATTTGAGTGGGATGGAGTCAAAATAAACTACATTAGTCATGTTTACTGGAGAGAGAATGAGTCAGCGTTCATTGTAAACAGGAGTAATAACAGGTCATATGACCTCAAATTGGTGCTATTATGATTGAATACTTTCCAGATCATTTATTTTTTTTTTTTTGCTTTTAACGTCTTAAACAGTAATAAAAAATGACTAGTCTGTGTTCTCCTGGCATATAAACGGTTAACTGTGAATAGGACAACGTTTGAGCATTTCTTTGCCAAATTTCTGGAGTGTGTTGAAGTGGGCTGAAGGGCAGAGAGGGCGTTAGTGATTACAGAGAGGAAAAAAAAAAGCCAACGTGCAGGTAAAAGGGGAGTTTCTGTTCAGAGCTCTTTCTCTGTATGTTTTCATAGTTGTTGAGGTTCATCACTGCTGTCACCTCTGCTTAGACTGCCGCTTCAGTTACTCTCATTTCCAATGCAGGAGAGGGTGAAAGTGAGAAAAGTATACAGTCATTTCCTCTTATTATGGGTGACTACGGTATAACTGTTTCAAAACAAACAGCCTTGGTACTAATGACCGCTGCGCACTCAGCGTCACATGTTACATGTCCAGGCATGTAGTGAGGGGAATACAAATGTGATTTATTCATCTGCTTGACTTAATCTGAGGGCCAAGGGAAGGTGTCAAATAAAGATACATTTTATTTATTATTATTATATTATATTTATTACATTTTTATACCAATATCATAGGGAGATAGGAACCCATCCATCCATCATTTTCCTACATGCTTATCCCTCATGGGGTTGCGTGGGGTGCTGGTTAATTCCAGCTGTCAATGGGCGAGAGGCGGGGTTACACCCTGGACAGGTCGCCAGTCTATCGCAGGGAGGGAGATAGGAATGTTTTGTTTGCTGCACTGGGAAAAAAAAAAGATAAGATACAATCTGTCATAGTAAAAAAAGGTAAAACTTAAACTTTAAATTTTAAATTAAACATTTTCCCATTCAGTTTTCAGTTTAACTTATTAATACAGCTCAGAATTACACACCGGGCAGTGGGTGGGTGCGGGTCAGACAGATGTGTGGTCAGCTGTCAGCTGGAAGGTTGTGAGTTTGAGTTCTGAGTTCCTTCCTCCTGCTACTTAAACTGTTAATCAGTCTTTGTGAAAATTTCTGAGCGCGGATGGGTGACTGTGACTTGAATTGTAAAATCCAGTCAGTATGACTTGGTCAGCATTAGATCATATTTTTTTCATTCATTTTTTGAAGTGTAAAAACAAGTCCAGCTCATATGCAGAATGCAGCGCAGTCCAAATGCCAGTCATCTGACATGTCAGAGAAATCCCTTTTGATTACAATGCAATCCAGTCATCCAGTCACATGGAGATCAAATCTTAAACTGTGCAGTTAAATCATAATTATACTGCAATAATAGCAGAATCAAATTAAATTGATCCCAATGCAAGATGGTGAAAAAAAGATCTGTAATGTTCATGTTTTGAGCTGTTAATGAGTCTAAAATACCAGCTCTTCTAATTTCTTCATGAATTAATTGTAAGGTAAAGCTACTTTCTGCATGTTTGGACATCTGAACCAGCCAGCATTTTAAACTGTTCAATTATACTTTCATAACAGGATGACAAGTAAAACAGACTTTATAAAAAAAAAACTAGAGCGATGAGCCAGGATCCATTCAGTGAGAGGCCAGGATTTCTGTTCTCATCCCTTTTGATAGTTGCATTAACTCAAAAGAGGATGCCGTAAATTAACAGAACAGAGTCCGGGATAAGGGCCTGAGGTGAGCTGAGGCGCTGTTTGAATCCCTCTGCTGTCTAAGTGATTGATGCACATATCCTGTGAAGGAGCTCTCACTCTGCGCTCCCTACGACTGTCAGGTGTCTGGAGTCTGGAGTCGACACACAGCCACAGCGTTCTAATAACCGGAGCTTTAGCCTCCAGTCGATACCAGAGAGGTGTCTGTTTGAATGAATTTGAAGCTGTGGTCATCAGCGGTGCCAGCAAAGCCCTTCGCTTAAAGATATTGGCACTGATGATACATGGAAAAATATCTCACATCTAAATGTGTGTTTTTAAATTTTTAACTACTGAAGCATTATTTTAGTTAATCAGGAAGTGTAGAAATGTTTTGTTAGTAACATCCTTGTTTCCCTGGAGTATAAATATGCCATGACACAAAGAGCAACTTCCCTTTTTTTTCTTTTTTTTTCAAAATGGGAAAACATGAGAGCATAGCCTTCAGAATAACAGGTGTGTGTTGATCACCATAGGTCAGGAAATGGCTTTGAGAAAATAGGTTCTTGCCCAACCTTAGCCAAGTCCTCAATCAGAGGCAGGATTACAAGTTTAAAGAAATGGGAGCTCCTGTAAATAAAGCCAGACAGTTTATCTCGTCAAAAAAAAAAAAAATCTCCAAAACTTACAACTACAGAACTATAGCATTTCTCTTTGTCTTTAGAGATGACAGAAAACTCTTTGGAGGCCATGGATGATGCGTGGAGCCTTCATGGATTTTGTTTGCTCCCTTCAGCTCTCATCAGATTGATGTGTTGAGCGTTGCGTGGCTGCATAATTCAATAAAACTTTATTTATGTAGCACCAATTCACAGCACATGTCATCACAAGGCACTTTACCAAGTCAGACGTATCTTGGTAGGCACAGTGGTGCTCTTCCAGAGTAGTTTCTAGAGGCCCGTCTGCTTTTGGTCGGGGTGAATTTGGGGTGACAGGTTGTAGTTGGGATGGTCTTTCCGTACATAACAACTTTAACCATGCTTAATTTTTCTACTTCTGTTTTAAGGGCCCAGCACTCTGTATATTTTTACAACTTTTTCCACATATGTGGCCTATTTCTATTGGCTCAAACTAGGAAGAGGGTCAGCTCAAATTAATGGCAAAAGAAAATAACAGTGGTAATTTGTCTGCCAATGACTGCAATTGTGGAGAACTTCTCTCCTTTTAATCTCTGTTACAAGACAAGACAGTTTACCCAGTATCAGGGTTTTTATAGCTCTTTTTTTATGAAACAAAAGAGAAGGCTGAATGTTTGGAAGCGACATAAAAACTCTGGAAAAAATCCAATTATCTTGGTACTTATAGTGCGGTTTGTGTAACTAGACCATTGTTTCTTTTGAAATGGTTAATTTTATTGGTATTATAGGACTCAGCCCATATTAATTTATGATTTGAGGGGACTTTAAAATTCAAAATTAAATGGCGAGGTTCAAAGTCGGTGACACCGCAGATGCAACGTGTGCGCAGTGCTCCTAATATGACTGACTGCTCGGATGCTTTGTACATGGAAAGAAAAGACCAAAACAGTTGGAAAACAGCTGATTTCCATTTGTCTGTTTGTACACTTTAGGATAAAAGCAAACAAAGACTCGATGTGTGCACTTGCGTAATCAAAGATGATCCTGATAAGAAAGCGCTCGTGTCGTCTGTCGGATGAGTCGATAGAAACCTTTTGCGTATTTTCGCCCCCGCGGTCACCTCACAAACACACAGACACGTCCTCCCTTCGGCTTCGGCTGGCTCTCTGTGTCTGGAAGTCATTGGCAGAGCCGAGCAGAACAACAAATGAGCTAATTGTTCTGTAAATGATTTATCCTCTGCTGAGGCAGTGCAGCCAGTGTTTAATTCTGCGGCTGCTATTAGAAACACATTGACGCTGAGCTTTGATGGTGATGGTAAAGGAGCCTGGAAACCGCGCTCTGTGGAACGCCCTCTCTGCTTACACTCACACCTCCACAAAGGACACACACACACACACACACACACACACACACACACACACACACACACACACACACACACACACACACACACACACGTGGGTGCACATTTCTGCACAGTCCACAACCTTTCTTGAGTTTTTTTTTTTTTTTTTGTAAAAGCGTTTTATTTCTATTTCCCTTTTAATGTCAGCCAGATGGCAGCTTTTTCCTCCTATCTAGACCGCATAAACAAACCTTATATGATAGCTGGGGAGCTCTGGACCGCCACCGTGCTTTCAACACTTTTTTTTTTCAAACTAATGGCGGGCAGGGAGTTTTGGAAACGGAGATGGAGACGGAGAGTTAAAGGTGGCCAACAAGTCAGCGGGATAATCAACTTAGCTATCTATCCACCCGCTTGGACGTTTGCTTGTTAGACTGAGCCGAACCTCCACTTTGCTTCTCTATAGAGGCGCAATGAAGCATGCACCTAAAAGAGGGCTTAAACGCATGGCTGGGACGTGTTCAGAAGCTCGCTAATGGCTGCGGTTCCTCCAGTTATTTGGACATTAGTCTGCTTCAGCTGGAAAAAGCATGACGTCACGCTCATGCACCGAGCTGACATTTCAGTGTCATAGATGATGAAAAGCGATAAAAAGCTGGAGTTAACTTGGAAGTTAATGATTTGTGCCTCATGAGCAGGAGCAGCAGCGTCGCCGCCGCCGCGCTTTTTTATTTCAACCTATGCTAATGAGCTGCATCAGGCTAAGCTCAGACTCTGCGGCCCGATTCTTAAACATATTCTCCCTCACGCTCCGTGTGTCAGACCCAGAGCCGTCTGGGTGTTTGCAGGACACATGGAAGCAGTTAAACCCCCTAATTCAACACCAACAGAAGAAGCCGGGTCAGATAACAAAATCTATTAGCAAAACTATCATTCTGTTGTCATTTGGTCTTCAGGGATGGAGCCGCTGGCGGGGCAAATTAAAGCTACAAATACAGAGCTACATGCCAGGCAGAGACCTACGACACGGCGGGCAGGAAAGCAGAAGTCGGCGCTTTTAATTAGGCTGTTTCTTAAAACAATATCTGGCTGGGCCTAATGACGAATTAGCTGTTGCAGGGCAGACATCTTAGCGGCGATGATAAAGTAATGCTATCGGCAAAGTGGGGCAGAACAAGGCGAGAATGAAATCGAGCTTGCTCTACGCATTAAAACATTAAATCACAGTGCTGGTAAAATCCATGGGCAAACTGCTCAATCCAAATTAATCCGTTGCTTTTCAGAGGATGTTATGACAGTAAACATGAAAAAGTTTCATATCTGAGAAAAACCCGTGCCGGCTTGTTAACCTTCTGGAAAAAGAGCGAAATGTAAAGGCAGATCATAGATAGTGTATCTAAAACCAAAATGTACATCATGGGTTTTTGTTATAACAAGTTGATATTAACTGGTGAATCTGTTGGGCTATTTTTTTCCAGGTAGGGATGCTGCCTGTCAACCATAGCTTTGAAACTGTCAGGCTGGTGAAGCACCATACCTGGGGGCTATTACACCCTTTAGCAGCCATCCGGGGTTTAATTCCTGTCCTTTGAGCCATTTCGGCATGTCTTCTAATAGAACCCTAAAATACTGCCAGTGCCACAGAGTCTAAAAATTTTTATAAAAAAAATGGACTCCTAAGTAGGAAAAGCAGCTATAGCTGTCCTAGAAGGAGCTGTAAGTAGCCAAACCATCAAGTAATTTTCCATGTGCTTCAATCATAATGGACGCTGTCAGAGAGAGGAATGGCATCATGGGAGGCAAAAAAATTGGCAAAAATTAAATCTGCATGATATCAGATGATGATGCAATGATGATATTGTTAGTAAAGATTGCAATGATGAGATCACTTGAGATGCATTTTCCTCTCTTTTCCAAATATGCTTTTAACCCTGAATATCGTACCGACCTGTAAAGTAGGAGCTCATGATATTTTGGGATGCTCAGCTATTTGCTAATATTCAAACACTCCTTCGGATTATCCTTATTATCCTTATCATGATGATATCTTTGGTAGATTTTGTGCAGTGTTGGTTAAAAAGAAAAAGCTTAGGCTTTTTTTGTGTGAATTGGGATGTGCAAGGGGCCCGAGGCAGCCCCTGCTGCTCATTGAAAAGAATAGGAAGGATAAATACTTTCACAACAGACTCTCCAAAAGAAAATTCTCCAGTTACAACATCAAAAGTTGCTAGATTTGTTGCTTGTGGATTTAGAAAAAAAAAAAAAATTATTATTACAGATCTGAATACTTGCTAAATAGTCCAACAAAATTCATTAAGTTGGATAAAACTGTTGAAAACATAGTTCCATAAGTAGAAGTGATTGGGCGGAGCGTTTTTCTAGGGGTAGAGCAGGTGGCCCTTTTAGGGAAGCTATGCTCTACGACGTAGCTGCCCACGGTTTAGTTCCTGACCTTAAGGTCTTGGCTGCATGTCTTCTGCTGATTTCCTGTCTGATGACCGTCACAAAGGCTGCTAATGACACAAGTTAGGGGTGGATGGCATTTGTTTAGTTTCTACACTATGGCTGTTTGTGTTTTTGAGTCTTTCTTATAAAGGGTAGGAGTGTATAGTAGCCTTTATTGGACTAGCTGATCTACAGTGAGCCTTAACTTGGTGCACGGGCAATCCTGCATTATTATATCCTCAATATAACCAGATAAAACTGTTCAAGCGTGGATTTTTTTTTTTGTACTTCAATAAAATGAGTTTAAATTGTCGGAACGGTATGAAGGAACATCTTAGCTTTTTTGAAACCATACCTTTTTAAAACCTTCATATACCTTGATGCCGGTAATCGGCCAGTGTCTGTTACCAAGCCACATAATGACAGATTTTTTTTTGGTCTTTGAGTTAGCTCACTTTAAATGTCTAATGTGTTATTTCTTTAATTGACGGTCATTTATGTGGGTAACTACAGCTTATATAAGCCAGCGGAGGCACTGACACAGTCTTAAATATTTTCACTTAATAACCTAAAAGGTTATAAACAGCTTTTATTTCATGGTTAAATACCAATCTCCTTATACGAATGCAGGCTCATGCCCAAGTGGAATTATTTTTTCCAAATAGTCAGTCCTGTCCTCGTACAGCCAGGGACTAAATTAGATGTTTTTATTTGACAGACTGCTTAAGACAGGAAAAAAAAAAAAGCGAGTGCATGGAAAATCCACAATTATAGGTAAAGAACCAGCAGGGTTGAGTTTCGCAAAAAAATATATTAAAGTTTAAATTTGTGGGTTGATAAGATGCTCTAAATAAAGTGCTCAGTGTCTTCACATCAAGGCTGAGACAGGCTGCTTTTCACCTTAATAGAGCGATAATATTATTTCAGGGTGGTGATATCTTCACATTGTATCTTGTGCAAACATCGTCAGGTAATCATGTTAGTGTTGGACAAATCACCCTCTGGGGAAGCTCCTGGTATGTCAGTGTGTGGGGGGGTGAAGAAGGAGCAGAGCAGCGATCTGACCGTGACCTATTAGACTTTAGGAGATTGTTTTGACTACCAGGCCAGCCTAAACGCGACCCCTCCTCCTGTTTGGATTGAACCAGTTCAGATCCAGCCTCAGCAGCTACAGCTGCGCTTCCAAACTGTCACTGATTGCTCACAATGAGACGCAGGGTGATTCCATCCTAATTGGATGTAATTTGGTTAATCGGCTAATTTCAACGCACAGGTTTTAAGTGAAATATTTAGTGTATCCTCTTTCTCCGACCCCATGTACTTTTGCCATCTCGGACGGATGCCAGCAATTTTCCACAGCGCTTTCCAGCAAACACCAGAGAGCACGGCTGCACTTGAGTCTCGCAGCTGTTAGTTTGATGGTTTGTGTTGGGAAGTGAGCACGATAACAGGAGCGCTACAGCTTGGCCAGAGTTTCCCAGGCTGTGTTAAATTCATTCTCACAAAAAAAAATAACTTTTTGGCTAAAATCCCATAACGCCCACTGTCTTGCACTTAGTTTTGAAATGCACTTTACTTGATATTGGCACAATCCAAGGAACTCTATAAGGTCTCAAAGATGAATCTGTTTCACCTCTTAACCCTCATTCATGGGGTAGATTGTGCCGTTTTGTTTCTGTTGAGTAGGAGTAGGGCTACGTAAGGGTCTATTTCACCCCTAAGGAACTACTGGCTATGAGTTGGGCTTGTAAACTAATTAAATTAAGTTTAATTTAGTTTAATTGAATTGTAAAGTATTTTTCTAGTTACCATATCTTTACTGGCTGAATAACGACTGTCTAGTTGAAATCTATTGTCATATTATGTTTTATATCACTGTACATGATTGATGATCAGTATGAAATAATATAAAATGTTTAATTTTAAAAAGTTTTTTATCATAACAACCGTCATGATGTGTAGTTTTAGGCTCATTAATGCATTTAGGTTGTTATCCATTGGAAAAACAATAAAATTGCATTCATATGTTCCGATCTGTTACTTGAGAGTCAAATAAATATGTTACATCAATTAAATTTCGACAGACATATGTATAGGTGCTCCCAGACTGATATAAGTCAAGCAATGTATGATAATTATTTTAGAACAACTGCATTGTCATTTTCTTTGAACTCCAGCAGTGGACACATGCTGCTGGTCGCAAATCTGATGATTTGAACATGCATGAGTTCTCTCAGGTACAGCAGGTTTATTTGTACACCACCACTAGAATAAGGAAAGAATAAAGATGATCAAAACACATTAAATACATAAAAAGACATCAAAGTTATGATGCACTTTTAGACAAACAAAGCTAACCCATGATAGAAATGAGCTGATGACATTTAAGTTGCAGTAAACCGTGATGTTTTCGGTCTTGATTTCAAGGAGCCAACAGTGTCTCTGGTTTGAAGAGTATAGAAGCTAAATTCTGCATCTTCTCCGTTTGTTCAGGTGCAACATCCTCAGGTTTGTTTTGACCAAATGGTTGTCTTACGCCAGTTCCCTAGGCTGACGGACCTCGAGAAATAATGCCAACATTTGACTTTAACGAGACCTTTGTGAGTAATCGACTGGATGAGACAGGATGAAAGCACAGTATCTGAGCTTTAGGCATTTCCTGAAGGGCTCTCCTGTGCAGAATTAAATTCAGGCAGCCAAGTTTAGCAGAAAACTAAATTCCAGATAAAAACAGACTTGCCTCTGTTTGAGGTATGGAAATACTAGATCCAGACTGTGTTATCATAGTTTACAAATAAAGTAGTTGATCATCTGCATATTATGAAAGTAGCAGGTTGTAGGTTGAAAATAGCTGATGAATTTTTATGTTTTCGTGGGGGATATTGTGAAGTGAACTTATGTAAAAACTGTAGTCTCCATAGGAGACAATGTTATGAAAAGGTCCAATGAAGTAGCTCCTCTTTTGAAACTTAGATTTATGCACCCAAACCCCCAAACTAAATGTTATTGTTCGTGTTTGCTCGCGGCCAACTACGAATGGTAATGGTTCAATCACAATCTAATAACGACACTCATCTCTGTCCAGCTGGAGGAGGGATCGCCAATAATCGTTTCAGCATCTCCTTGTGCTCGCCTCAATCAGTGGGAGGACCAATTCCAGTCCAAATCCTGTGATTTCATCCTCTGATTACCACCTGATACCCATCCAAACACCTACCCACCTTTGCTAATGTTAATCAGATGGGTTTTTCCAAACACCTACACCTTGTGCTCTGTCTGAAATAAAGGAAATGCGTTACAGGTGTTGAGAAGGAGGCCAAAGAGGGGAGGCTGAGCAGCTTAGCTGCGATGATATGAGAAGGGAAAGGAGTAATAAAAACAATTCTCACAAACCTTTCTTGGCAGAAAACCTAATAAACGTAGCCAAATTAAAATTGAATGAGAACAAATTTTGATTAGGATACATCTATCAGCAGACAGACATTAGGTTTTAACATGATTAAATCAGATATCATTATTTTTTAGAGACATGACAAAGACGGAGTACGTTGAAAATCCCTTAAAAAATAACCTCATTAAAATGCTTTGAGTTCTGCACAAAAAAAAAAAAGCCAATGGTGCATGGTCTGAGCAGTGAGCAGGGGAGAGGTTAGGTGAGGAGGGAAAAAGTGATGTTATTTTCCTGGCCAGATAGAGAAAGGCTCCTCATCGGCCAGGAAATCAGGGCTCCTCTGTTCCGATACCACAGATAAATGAGGAATATATCGTCTTACATTGCGCTCGTAAATCAGCTCATGATATCATCGTTCAGCCTGTGATTGAATTAAACAAACGCGTGTTGCTCTCAGGCTACCACAGCTAATGTTGCCTCGCTACTGTGTGGAATGTGTTTGTGAGTTTACTGCAGCCAGTCAGGGGTAATTTACTTGCTCAGCAACCAGAAGCGAAATGCTTACAAAACCACACTGATTGCAGAAAACCAGATTCTGATGGTAAAATTGTCTGAAGTGCAAGTTCGTGACCCCCTCCTGCGGGAGGTTAACAAGAACGGCAAAAAAAATGTGTATCGGGGTCGGAACCTGTAAAGTAGGAAGATGATTAAAAAAAAAAACCACACACGGGTTGAAAAACCAGCTGCTTTTTCTGGTTTTGATTTCTTAAAATTGCATAAGAACGTTTTTTTTTTTCTTCTTGGCTTTCCGAAAAGAAAGAAACAACAACAAATAAAACAAACGCCAGCACATCTAGGAATTGTTGCTGATGTAAGATTATGTTTTCTGTCTGTTGCAGAACAAAGACAGAGACAGGAAGACGAGCATCCGAAGCTAACACGGAGGGCACAAGCCACGCTGACGAGATGTTCACAACTTCATGTGATTTTTTTTTTTTTTTTTTTAACAACCACTGCAGCTGGAAGACTAGCCAGACTTGTGATGCATTTTAAAGACTTTTGAAGGATTTCTGTAGCACTTCCTTTACAAGGAACCTTTTAACGTTTCCTTTTTCTATTACTTTATACGAACTCTTTGTTTTACAGTGAGGAATCATGAACAGTACTTTCCATGGATTACCATGAAAAAAAAAAATCTTTGAAGAGTACTTCTAAAAAAAATATGGCACATGATCACTCAAAACCTACAAATTTGTATTCATTATAAACTGTGTCTTATTAAAATGTAAACTGATATAAAAATGTATATTTATGTAACATAACGATATATAATGAAACTGTGTTATTTAACAGACCTTATGGCGTTTTTGATATTGTGCATTGTTTTTAATTACAGACTTTTTTTTTTTTTTTTGCCGACTCAGTTTGTAGCATCACAGAGAACATGCTGGAACTATGGTGGTAATGGTTATTCCAAATATTCATCCCTGAAAGTGGAAAATAACTCGAGCTGACCAATAAAGTGTTTGTAAATCTGGGAGTAAATCATATTTTTCTGACCATACTGTATTTTCACATCTTGTCCCAGTAATTGCCGGTTCCAACCAATAAAGCTTATAAAGTTTCCATTTTGAATTTATGATGGCATGCAGATGTTTCCTAAAACCAAATTGTGGCTTTTGGGGATACTTTTACTTCTACTGGAGACAATGAACCAATGAAAAGCTTCTTGGTTTTTTTTCGGAGCAATCTTAAGACATAACTATCATACATAAATATAATCAATGCTTTTGTGTTTATATTTCAGTTTGTATTTCCCTTTAATTTCAAACTGCCGGTTTGTTTTTTCCCTTACAGATTTCAAAGCAGAAATTTGTCATATGTTTGATGCTTTACAACTGCAGTTGGTTTTGTGCACTGTGTGCTTTAGCCAAGATGATCTTGCAAAAGCAACCTTTGCTGTGCTAAAATGAAGTTCTAAATAAATGTTAAAAAAATTAAATAATGCAACAGCGGTCAAGGATAAATTAGAAAAGCAAGATCAAGAAGTTGAGAAACGGGCGAGCAAAAGAGCAGGAGTGGGAGGAGGGCTGGTGTGGGCTGCAAAATTGCATCTGCAGGTACGGCTACTTGGACATCTGCCTTTGTCCCCTTGCTGTCCTCTTCTTTACCTTTCCACATGCTTGTTCTCTTTTCTCCTCCTCTGCTCTTCCTCTTTTTTCCCTGGAGTGCCACTGGCCAGAATCTGGTTGGTGATGGCTTTCCAGTGTGTGCATCCTGACGGTGCGTGCCTTCTCGTAACCTTGTCTGTCCATCTTTCCATCCTCTACTCTTACACTATAAACTGTATTTTCCAATCTTTGAAAATGTCTTGTGCTTGGATGGAAAATAAACAGGATACTCTTACAAACTGTTATTTTCCCCTATTCCTGCCCCTAACGGATCTGTTTAGATGATCTGAAGGAAAGACAAAGCTTTCCATCAGCTTTCATCTAATGGCCATAGAGAATGAGATGGCGCCTTTTGTCTCAACAATTCTGGCTGAAATTTGAAAGGGGAAAGACTTCCACATGTAAGATCTCATCTAATGTCGAAAGGGATTTCATCACTCTAGACATTAATCAAATGTTAATCAAATGGGCTAACCAAGGGTTACTTTTACAGGTTTCTTCAGGCCAAATTAGGATTGGACCTATGGAGGTCAAGATTTTTCTGGGCTAAATAAATTCAAGGACTGATCAATGTTCCATAGCCACAAAAAACATTCTGATAGACATCAAACTTTTTCATTGTTTGGAGGATTGTCTTTAGTATGCTGCTGAAACCAGATGTTTACATGTATTATTTAAAAAAGACACAAACACTGAATCAGACCACACTATTCATGTTATGTGTCAGATGGGATATTAAGGTGAGGAGAGAAAGACTTTTATTTATATATATATATATATATATATATATATATATATATATATATATATATATATATATATATATATATATATATATATATATATATATAATCTCGTGTGTGTACATATATATACGATATATATGTAGATGTTTAGAAGCGACATGCAGATCTTTTTTGGTAAAACTACCTTCAAACTGTGTTTTTGGGTATCCTTCTGCAAGCTCCCCTATATTCATCTCTGTCCATGCATAAAATCCCATTTGTACCCGCGCTTCAACCTTTCTGGCTCATATCTTGAGACATTGCTTTGATCTTTCAACACAGTTTTTTCTGTCTTGATGGCATCCATTTCGGGAAGTGCAGTAGAGCCTCCAGCAGCAAAGCACACCTACAACACAATGTTGCCATCCCTGCACTTCCCAGCTCTGGTGGTGTTTCTTAGACTTGCAAGATTACCCCCTTTTTCCTCCAAATATAACAACACTTCCTTTGGTCAAACACTTTCATTTTAATTTCTTCAGACAGCAGGTCATGCCTCCATGTCCATTTGTAAAGCGTAATCAAGCTTTTTTTTCATAGCCTCTTTCTGCCTTTTAGCTCAAATTGGACTGAGCCATAGTTCCCACAAGGTTTTTTACTTTTGTTCTAAAGTTGATACACACATTTGGCAGCAAAACATGTTCATCTCTCGGACATTTAACCCGTCTACATCTTGAATAGTATGAAGGCCTGACATTCCCATGTTGTTTGTACTTGTGTATAATTATTTGAACAGATGAACATGGTACTTTCAGGTATGTAGACGCTGTACTCAAGGACAAAGCAGACTTGTGGACGTCAACATTGTCTGCATGATATCGTGGTTGATTTCTTTATTTCATGATTTCCCACAAGGAAACTGTGTGTTTGAGGTGTCGTCTTGAAATGCGTCCCAAGGTGTATCTTCAGTAATGCAGTTGTTTTTGAATGAATATATCAGAAGCTTAAAGAGCCATGACATTATCTGTGCCTTCCCAGTTTGTATAAAAGCATAGCATTTTCAGTGTGTATGTAAACTTTTATATTTGAGGAAAGCAATAATAAATAACTTTCTAAAGAAATCCCCTTTCGTAATTCTGCCATTTAGCAAAGAAAAGAAATATATGACAAAACAGAAAATAGTCTTTCAGAAAGTGAGTAAAAAAGGTTGTCTTTTTATTTGGAGTATGTAAACTCTTAGTTTTAACATGGATTGTCTTGGAAAATAGTAGGGGTATCCCAATACCATTTTTTTCCCCCAACCGAGTACAAGTACGAGTACTTCAGTTTAGCTACATGCCGATTCCAAGCACCGATACTGAGTACTTAATAAATTGGTACTTATAGATCGCAAATAATTTACTATCATTGACCACTGAAAACAACTGACCATCAAGGGCGATGAATTTGGTTAGAGCTTCAGTTATCTTCTCTCCTTTTTCTTTTGTAGGGTCGGCAAACAACTTCTTGGTGTATAACACCACTACCTGGTATAGAGTGGTATCCAGCCTTCGAGTTGCAGCGTAGCCCAGCCCAGGAGGAAAATTGGTATCGCTTCAGAGTATCGAGTTTCTTTTACAAGTATGAGTATTTGACGCTGGTTTCTGAACCGATACTAGTATCGGGACACCACTAGAAAATAGACATTAAATCGTCTTGTTATTGAAAAGTGCTTTATAAATCAACTTGCTTTGCCTTGCACCTTTTTAGTATTTTCATTCTGTATTTTTTAACTGTTCTATAAATCAATTAATATTGCTGTTGTCTTAGTTCAGTTTCCCAGAACCCCATGAAAGCAATTTTCTACAAACATTTCTAACATTAAAGGAGTTGAGCCATTTTTAAAGAGTGCTTAACCACAATGCAGCAATTGTTTGTGGTTCCAAATACATTTTCTTAACAATAGTAAGAAGCTGTTAGTTTGTATTGACTTTTTTTTGCAGTGTGAGAAGTGCCTTGTGAAGAAAAACAGGCCAAAATAAATAAACAGGGTCATTTTGTGTCTTCTTACAAACTCCAACTTTTAAATTATGCTGAAAACGTACTTACATTTAATGCCACTGTGGTCCCTAAAGGATGCCACTGACCGAGTACCAGCCTCTTTAAAATGTTTCACAAAAATGTTAGTAGTGGGGGGAAAAGTAGCTATATACTAAAAAAAAAAACATTTTGCCAAAAATAACATGCTTATATCCAATCATGCTTTAATCATCAATTACAAACTCCATTTAAATGATCATTTTTAATCTAAAATAAGCTGTGGATACCAAATTTAGCTATTTTTAACAAAAGTGAACATATAGTAATGAACCTATAAAAAAAGAAAGTTCAATTCCTTCCCCAGTACGGGGGTATGCTGGTCTTAACTCAACTTCAAAATAAATCCATCCACAGCCATGCGCCAGCTGCTAAATTCTTAAGTCTGTTCGGTACCATCGAAATCCCTATATGCATTTTTTCCCCCAGTGAAAGTCTCGTGAAATTATCGCTCTGTAAATAAATGCCAGAATGTTCTTTCACATACCCTGGTGTTGTCATTGTTGTCTGACTCTTCTGTTTGCAGTTGTATGTTTGAAGCCCCGTTTACAGTATCCTTTTTTAACCGAGTCAAGAATGGTCCAAGCTCTGTAACTGAGATAACTATCGATTGCAAATGGATCGCAAGCGGAATTGAACCGTGTCAGACACAACCGATCCGCGCTAAATGCAGACCAGTTCGATAGGTGGGCTCGGCCCGGTTTTTCAGTGGCTTGGTTCTCTGATAACAAAGAGCGCATGAGCAGACCGCGTCATCTCGTCAGACATTCATAAAAATACTAGCTTCCCTACCGTGACACACGATTTCCAGTGATGATTCTGCTTAGCAGTATGATGAACCTCAACATCTGTTGTTGTTTCCTGCATCTGTAAACCCTGATTAGACATTCATTTGTCTTATCCACTTCCCAAAAGCCAACTCTGTCAAGGAAATTTACCAAAGGTTGCCTTCTTCGCCTGACTCTCCGCAAACAACGGAATATCACAATTATAACGAAACATAACTTCCTGAATGTTATGGGCACCGCCATTTTTATTTGCTTGATTCCCTCCTTCAATCCTAGAGGGCAGTAGTACTGTAGATCGTCACTAGGAGGCAAGAAACCGGGCTAGCGTGATGTGTAAACGGTTGTAAGAACCAAGCTCGGCACGGTCAACTGATCCAAGCTCGGTCTGAACTCGACATGGATTGGTTAAAAAAGGGTAGTGTAAATGGGGCTTGAGTGACTGGCCACAGGAGAATCTTTAAGCAACCAATTAGAGACCAGCATGAAGTCACATGGAAGCCAGGAGGTTCAAAGGTTACATAGATGCTCATCTGGCTGGCGTCTCTCGCCATAAAAAATACAAAATTAGACTTACACAAAAAATAATTCAAACAACAGATAGGATAATTACTTTTGATTTCTCAATTTATGTTTATTGTATCCACACTTTTTTCTTGTAAATTTGATTGGGCGGCACCCGAGTGTCCCCTATTGACAAGCTGCCATTGCTGATGGCATTTCTGGCAATATTTAGAGAGTTGTGGAAAAGCAGTTTCAGTGAAAATCTCAACTAAAGATAGTGGAAATGTCTGCAGAATCACTTATTCTAAAGACAAAATGTAGTTCTGGCATGTTATGCTTGAACTACCCCCACACTCAAGTGCCAGAGCTGTTTTGTTCTCCCCGAATAGACCAAACACAGGAAAATAAAAGACGAAATCTCTGGACACTTTTAGTGTAATTGGCCCATGCTGTGAGTTGGAACCCGAGGAAATTATTTAATAGGTGTTGTGCATTTTGTTTTAAATATTTTTTGTCTTGTTATTGACCTATGATAATTTAAGACCCTCATTTTTTTTGAAAAGAAGAAAGCAACAGCTTTGAAAGAAAGCGCTGTGTGTCTAGTGTGTCCTAATGGCTTCTGGTCCAGTTAGTCTGAGAGTCTGATCTCTCTAGCAGGCCGTCTGTCTGAACAGTGGAGAGTGGGGGAAAAGGAACCAAGTTCTCCCACACAGATCAGATCAGGTTCCCCCTACGCCTACACTCGCATAATCTTGAACACACACAGATGACCATTTACGCACTTGTGGGCCAATGAACTTATGCGCAAGTAGATGAGCACACTTTATGAATGGACGTGCACGCATTTGCATGTGCTTACACTCATCTGCAGCGGCAGAGTCTGCGGTATAGCTTAGCTGTATAATGATCTCTGTATTTTACATCGATGAAGCAGATCAGCTGACTATGCTGGCTGCTGTGGTGTATTGAAGTGGGAGGTTTTGGACTAAGGTGAACCGGAGGTTGGAGAATCGACTGGTTCTAATTAGCGGTACAATTTTCTGACAAGGAAGCTCTCTTTGACAGGTTTTATGTTAATTCAGATGGCAAAAGTAATAAAAACTACTTTTGTGAGAGTTTTCTGACCCTGACAGAAGAATCAAGGATGGGATCTAATAAAAACATATCCGCTTGGAAGAGTATTGACATTTTTGCCAAATAAAGTAGCCAAATGTTTAGATTTCAAGAAAAACTTGATGTTTTTTTTTTTTAAATGAACATCATGGTTTCAAATATGTAATGTACGTTACAAATAAAAGTGAAATGCCCTCGACAAAGTCCAATAATTTGGGGTTGGCAAAAGGTACCCCAATCACTAGCACAGGAAGTGGAAAACATCCATCTATCAAAAATGTTTTATGATCTCAAAGAAAAACTGAAGGAGGTCTTCCTTATAGCAAACTCTGACAAAATAAAGCACAAGGAGATTTCTGTATATTTCTCTGGATTATTTATTACTTAAATAAAAATAATAAGAACTAATAATAAATGTACTCAAGTATTAAAATCTTATAAATTAAAAACTAGAATATTTTCATTAATGAATAACTGAGCTACAGAAACACATATACATATATACAATGTTTAGAACAGAAGGTCATTGAAAGCAGCACACTTCAAAAATGTAGCATGACAAAATGTGCTTCAACACATCAGAAAGTGCAACATAGGGAACATTGTTAGGGCAGCTTAAGTAATGCTCATTAGAAATCAAATATCATGTAAAAAAGTAAAATCTCACAGGAGCCTTTCACAAAAACAGGGAAAAATGGTATAGCGTATGATAATAACAGCTTTCATCACAATCACAGTCTCTAAAGTTTGACAAATCCTCCGACTGACTCAGATGGTGGATTTTAAGGTTTGGTCTGGGTTGACCTCTGCAATTGTCTGGGCAAAATGTGTGAGGGAGTTATCAAAGGGGACTGCTCAGCCAATAGGAGCCATACTTGGGGTAACTGGCGAGAGAAATCAAGTTAGACAGTTTTATTCTATAGACAAAAAAGACATGACTTGTGACTGGCGATGTTTTCAGGTCAAACCTGCAATCCTTCCACTGAACAAGACAAGTCGGTTTTCCAGGTTTGATACCATCAGCAATCAAAATTTAACGCTAGGACTGATTAAGGATTATTTTAAAGCTTTCAGAATTTTTGAATGAAGAAAATAAATCCTTCTAGTAAAGGATTTGGACAAGGCATTCAGCCAAACCTTATTTTGAACCGAGCAATTGACGAGGCCATGTGCTTGTCACACATCCATGGTAAAAGGTAAATGGACAAATTTTACACGGCGCTTTTCTGGTCATACTGACCCCTCAAAGCACAGAAACCTCAGGATGCCACAGGTTTAGCTGGCTACTTAAACTAGACTAATGTCTAGTAAATACATTTTGGGGGACGTCAGATTAGTTCTTTTCTGTGAGAGGTCAAAGGTCACATGAAAACACATTCTGGACATTTTAACCCAAAACAAAATGACAAACCCTTTGAAACATAGTTTATCTGTGATACACAAAATTCTTATAGAAATGTCAATTTTCATTTTGACTTCTAAACCAAATGTGGTTCAAGAGCCTTTGGTCCAGTTTAAAATGCAGAAATTAAAGGATGTACAGAATAAAAATAGAGATGAACCAGGCTGTCCTGGACAATGACGTTTTCCAGATTTATTTGAGGTCTGATCTGGTGATTTTGATAAGGACCTTTTGATAGCAGTTGGAGTTTTGAATGCAATAGAAAATGAAGGGATTACAAAGTCTTTACCATTTCAAAGCATGGAGCCCTAACCCTTTACCTGAAATTTTAAAGGTATATAACCACATCATGTGTTTAAAAAATACAAAAAACATATTGATCATGATAAAATAAGGTTATATCCACCAAGCCTCCATCCTGATAATGTTTTGATGGTCCTTTTTTAAATTAAAATAGCCTCAGCACCAGGTACGATTAGCAGATATAAACTGATGTGGCGCCATCTAGCGACAGTATCACAGAACTTTCATAATGCTGGTTTGCTTAATTAATAAATCAAAATTAAATAATTTTTAATGCCAGACCAAGGCTCTGCAATGCCTCACAGTAAAGCAGCAGCTCGGCGTGATCGAAGACCAACTGTTATTAATTAAATAAAACGATCTAACTGCATCGCGACCCCATGAGGGATAAAGCGAGTAAGAAAATGGATTGATGGATGGATCTAACTGCAAGTTTAAAAGCTGCATATCACAAGATTTACTGCATTCTGACATCTGTTGTTTATTTATTTAAACCCTATTTCAAACAGCACATGTGTTTACACTATACAGTTCATTTAAAAAAAATATTTTTAATTAATGCACAATTTTTCAATTAATTAATCACCATCAACATATCAAAGTCTCGCCCCTAGTTTGTTTATAACATTAGTTTCCCTTGTATGCAGAGCTGGTTAGAGTAGCACTACTTCAACATTTTTACTCAAGTACAAGTAAAAAGTTGTCAGCCAAGAAAGTACTCAAGTAAGAGTAAAGGTAAAGTGCAGTAAAGCTACTTCTAAAAGTACATTTTGTTCAAAAATGTACTCCAGTAAATGTAACTGAGCTTTGCTTAAAAGTACAAAGTAATGAACTGCTACACCATATCTTACTTTTATAGTTGTTAGGTGGGTTAAATGCCTTTTTTCTTCTGACTGAAAACACCTGATTGTTAAGGATGAAACAAAGGCAGTGGTCAGTGGTTCAAGACTTAACTGGGTATTGAGTGCAGCCACAAAAGGTATCTGAATTCAAATACAAGTTTATTCTTTGTTTAAACAGCACTTCTCCATGGCGCTCCATGAATGTGACCGGGTAGCTTTTGCATAATGTTGCTGTGAAAAGAGAAACGCTCAAACCACTCTCTGCCTCATCATCTCTCATGTTGGTTTACAGGTTCAACCAAGGAGTCTTCTGGGTTCTGTTTGGGCTTTTTCACATCACGCAAAATCATCTGAGCCATTGTTAAATCAGTATGTGTGTGAAAATATTGACGAATGCACCACTTTATGGGTCACTGATGAAATAGCCGAAACATTCATCCCCCAATACTGCCTGGCTTCACGGAGCATCTACCTCGGTTATACCTCTCACTCTGTAGACCCATAAACTGCTGAGTCGGAAACAGAAAATAAAGCTTGGAATTTTTCAGACTGGCCTCCGCAGCTTTTATAAATAAGCAAATTATTCAGAAATAAGTGGCCAGACGGGCCTTTGGACCACATCTCAAAAACACAAACGAGTTATTTCACCATTTCTCAACTGTCATAACATGAGAACCAGTGAAGTAGACAGAAGCACTTCCTGCTCTTTTTCCAACTCATCCATGTTCTTGCTCTCTGATGGTACCCAGCTGAATATGGCCTATTAATTAAAGATGGATCAGTAGCAGTACTTTTCCTGAAGCATGACCTCCTGTTGACTTTGGAGCAGAAGTTTTCTCTGGTGTCCTCCTCTGCTCTGCGGGCCTGTAGGCCAGCTTCCTGCTTCCACTCGAGCTGTCTCTATAAAATATAAAGAAGAAAGATATTAAAAAAAAAAGGTGAAGGAAAGAGTGAAATGCACCTTTAGGAATATTAGTCTTTGCAATCCACCTGAGAGCCGAGCTACGCAAACACACAGGCGCACAGACATACACGGCAGGAGGCTAACTGCCCCAGGTGGGAGCTCTGCTGCCGAGGTCCGGATGAAAGGAAACACTAAAACTACAACGAGGGAAAGACAGGTGGCCGGCTTGGCAGCTCCACACATGCGCGCGCACACACTCTGACCCGCGTATACGCACGAATGTGTGTATACACTTCCGCCTAAAACCCCCCTGTTGTGCACACCTGTGAAAGTGCCAAATCTCGGACCCTGCAGCATTTGTCCTCCTCGCCACCCTCAGACTCTCTCTCTCTCTCTCTCTCCTTGCATTCCATGACAATAAATCTTTTTGCCTTCTTTCTGTGTCCACGAGGTCCGCTGCGTAAACATTCCCCTCACAGGCATGCGGCCTGGCTCATCTTTAATTGGTTGTTAGAAAGACATTTCCTGCTGACAAGGATAGAACTTTGTAATCACAGAGGCCTGCGAGGGAGGCCTCTTTTATTAGTGCAGCATGGTTGAGTGTGCACACAGCTATAATCAGACTCCAAATAACCGGGAAAGCAACAGAAAGCTGGAAAAAGGTGGCACGGTTGAGATGACATGTAGATATAAATGATAACCTCCACCTTTTGAAGCGTCATCCAAGCCTCGATCAACACCCTTTTTAGAGAGGCGCAAATAAAGAGCTAATAATCCATTGATTTCTATGTAATTTCATGCCATACAGTGACATGTAAAAATAGATCCGAGATGACATAACTGTGTGCTGTTAGCAATGGAAACCTGAGCCAAACGTTGTTGCGGCTAAAATCCCATGACAATGTGTGAAATATTAGCGAGAGAAAAGAGCAGACCAGAAACGATATCCAAAAAACTGTTCCTCCATTCTCACCATGCATAGAGGGTTCTGTTCAGTCTTTTTAATTGGATCCAGGCTTTGAGAGATGGACACTGAAGATAGAAGGAGATAGATGTACTAACCCATCCTCAGACACACTGGTGCAGGTGTTTTATCCTTTTCGTAGGCTGCTTGAATCAAGAGGCACTCTGGGTTTTATTAGGCCCTATGCAGGCAGGCATGAAAACGGGCTGCAGTTCCCAAAGGGACACTTTGGGTATCAGACACAGTTATTAGGTGCTCAAAATGAAGAATAAAGTGAAATGCGCATAAAGTATTTTCATGAAATGAGAATTATTACCATGGATGTTGCAACTGAATGAGCCTCTGGCCTTTGAGCGGAAAGGTTAGGGAGAGGAAAAGCACAAGATCAGGTACACCTCAGAGCAATCTGGACCTCGGCAATAGATAGAGAGTAGAAGGAGAACGCGATGGTAGGAGAAGAGAATTAGAAAGGACGCCAAGCCTTCAGTCAGTAGCAGCTTGCCAGAGCGCTGCTTTGCCTCGCCAGGTCCCTTTGCTCACCACTCTGTCCTCTCCAATAAGACCCTTGGTTTAACGCTGGAAAATTCCCTCCAAGCTGTCAATCAGTTCCTTTAATAAAAACAAAGTATAACATTGCGGTCCTACTTGCTCTCCCTTCCCCTTTGAGAGTCAGAATGCAAGGTTTTGTCTGCGGAACTGTGAAAATCTGCTCTGCTTTTATTAGAGAAGTCCTGCTTCGACAGAAACTCTGGAAAAAAATCTGGCCACTCTCCGCTCTGTGTCCCCCATCTGGACGGCATTAGAGCCAACCACCTGGACCCTGACCAAGCCTTAAATGAAACTGGGGGTATTACAGAAAATAACTCCAGGATCTGCCTGCACACACAGATACATATCTCCCTGCGCTCACTCGTGTGCTCCAGACATGGTTTATGTATCTTCCTGTTTCTCTCGATTTCTATTTCATGCTTAATCAGATTTGCTTGAGGGAAACTGCTCCTAACGTACATGATGGGATCTGAATGGACTTACCGACTGGTTGAATGTTTTTTTTTTTTTTTTTCATTTGTTTGGTTAACTGACAAGCCGATGGGCTGGTTGGGTGCTGACAAGCTGGCTAAGACGGCTGACAGAATGAAAGATTGAGCGGCTGACTGATGAGTGACGATTACAGACTAACTGAGTGGCAGCTGGCATCGTACGCTACGTGTAAGATTAATGAACTCTTTCTTTTACCAGCTGAACTAAGAAAACTTCTTCAAATTTTGGTTTTTGGCCCTCAGCAGACTGCAAGTCATTCAACAGCCATGTCTCCTTAATATTTTTACATCACTGCTCATTGTAGGATATGAACCCTGACGTTAAAGCCATCAATATTAGAGTAGGCCTACACAGCTTGATGCAGACCTACTTTTGGCTTGGCAGATCTGCCCAGTTTTCCTTCTGATACATATTCTCTAGTCAAGATTTTTTTTTTCCATAGGAGCTATCCATTAAGATTTAAACCAAATATTTTCCACCAACCTTCACCGAGTTTCATCAAGCCGGGCTAGTTGGTGTGCAAGCACAAATAAGGGATTTCTTTCCTGCAGTGTGTCACTAAGTAGCTGTCCAAACTATCGGAGCTAATCAATGGACTGCGTCCAGGCCGCAGAAATATCTTCCTTGAGGTTAAACAGGGAAAAACTCCACTGCTAGCTAGTCAAATAAATAAATGCATACTTCTGATCAGTGGGAAGCATTTGTCTATTCAGTCTGAAGAAGCCGGCTTTGCACACAAGCAAACCTGGTAAGTGGCAGTGGGAGGTAAATATTTGTGGTTTCCATCTTTTTGACATTATTGTTGGTGAGGAGGGACTTTTAAAACATTGTCAGTCAGAAATGCAGGAAAAGGAGATTGCAGATTTATTCTCTGATTCCTTGATATATTACAAGTAAAGCCACTATATCATTAAAGTAAGTTTAATGATATAGTACTTTTCAGTAACAAGACATTCAAAGCGCTGTGTCTTCACAGATATCTTGAAAAGATTTGGATCTCACACCAACAGACTGGTTTCAGTGAATTTAGTTTCACGCCTGAAAGACTGAGGAGCACACATTTAGCGACCGCTCCTGCTGAGGGTTTACACACTGCAGCGTTTGCTCAACCATCTTAAACCAGCTGAACGCATCAAACTTGTGAGGATGGCACTTTGGCACTTTGTAGGGTAAACAAAGATACCAGTAGGTGGCGATAATAGAAGATATTCTCAGACTTTGGACAGGCTGTATTTCTGATCAACTCCCCCATAATGGGAAGGGGATGCAGTTGGAAATACTTTAGGTTTAACCCAGAACTGAATTTCTTAAGTGAAAGTTTGATTTTGACTCGTGTTATGAGTTAGAATTTATGTGGGTTTTGTATTGAGTTTGAATGTTGATTCAATATAAACATATTTATTATTTCTATCTTAAACAAAAGTAGATTTTCTTAAATAAATAGCCTTCACACACTAATTGTAAAATGTTTTTGTCAGTTCTTTAAATTCTGAACCACTTTGTTTGATACATTAAAGCTATAGTTGGTAATCCTGTTCAGAAACGCTTTTTATCATACTGGGTGAAATGGTCCTTCCATCCTGAAAGTAGTCAACACATTATGTATTCAGAAAAAGGAGGTTTAAAAATGTGATCTCTGTGGGAGCTGCAGACCTGTAAAACTCATCCTCATAACCAATCCTTGCTGTTCGGTCCGAAGGGCAGGGATTGGTCAGAGTTTTGGTCCTGCCCTCACTCTCCTCTGTCCCTCAAGTTCCAGGGGAGTCACCTTATTGGTTGTCCTACATGCCATTCATCCTGATGCACTCATGTAAAGCCAGAATCACCAGTGCATGTTCTTTGTTAGTTTTCCACATGCACACTGGTTAGCTTAGTGGTGTTCAGTGTTAGCCGTTCATTGTAGCTCCACTGCTCTTATTGTATACTTTGAACATGGCTGAGAGTCGCAAGAAGCAATCCACATGCACGTTTATGAGAAGAAGAGGGAGACCTCAGTAGAAACTAATAAGACCAGAGTGGATTAGGGAGATTTTTATTTCACGTGATCCCCCTGAGGAGCGGAAGAGCAGGTAAGAAGGTCTTGTTCATGCACAGTTATTCACAAAAGGACTTGGGGAAACTTAAAGAAAAATTGTGGACTCTAGCTTTAAAGAAATGTTTTAATTTCAGAGCACTTTAAACACCCTTTATGTTTAATATCTGAAATGTTGGATTTATTTTAATAAGGCCCTTCATTGTTTACTGGATCGTGGTCTTAAATGCGAGTCCCTCTCTCTTTTTTTCTTTGTTTTTACTTCTTTTTTTATCTCTAATTGACTGTAATTAGTTTTATAGTTCTTCAAAAAAAAAATCAAGTAGTATGTGCGACTGAGGCCTGGTCAGTTCTCCTCACACAATAACAGACTCCAGTCTTTGCCTTTTCTCACATTAGCAGAATAGCAGATTCAATAGCCGACTTGGACTGCAAACAGGAACACTCTTACACACTTTAAGTTAGCCGAGACCAAAATGTGCCTTGAGAAACGGTTGCATACATAAAAGCAGAAGGACACTGTAAATGTAGCACCATTTTCTTTGGTGCTGGAGATGGTACCTTGGCAGTCAAATAAGAAAAAGCTGGTCCAAGCCCCCTTCTCACTTTAAGACCGCACTATGACATAACAAATTCAAACTAAAGAGGGGTCTTTGCCAGGTCTTGGCAAGGTTTTCTGGCATGGATTAAGAATCCAGCACGTTGCCCATAACCCCTGACTGAGAATAAATGCACAAAATGTCCATAGGCTCGTAGTAGTGTCTCATTATCATGACTGTTGTATATCAGGGTCATGGGTGCAAAGGGGGAGAGCATAGTGGCAAGAAAGATATGCATCTGTGACAAGTGACCTGAGTGAAATTGAATGGATTAGCCAACAGAAAATACATGCCAAGGCCACAACCACATCATGCCCACTCCTTTTCGCAGAACTTAACCCAAGTTATTTTAATACTAGGCACAACACCAGCTATGCACAATCCGTGTTCTTTAATCCAGTGAATAAAGCTCTATTATTATTCAGTGTCCCTTGGACATAGCAATGGAATGTGATTGGCTCTCAGCTGAAGTAGGAACTCCACATAGGAAGAAGCACATACTCCTCAAATTTGCACATGAACTAGGCTTTTCTGTTTGGTGGAAGTCCAAAGGAGTTCCTAAGACTGCAGTTTAAATGCAAAATTCACATGGCTGAAAAAAAGTGCAGAGCGTTTAGCGACTAAAAGGAGAAAAAACTGCAAGCAAAACTGCATAAAGGGTTTAAAATTTTAAACAGTAGTATGTAAGAATTTTCCATGTCATATGTAAGAAATTCCACATGTATTAATCTGTACAAACAGTACAGATTAATACATGTGGTTGTTGCACTGTGAAAAACCCTATTCTAGATACTGCAAAAAGCTAAAATGCATTGTATCAAGAAGAACTCTGAACACAACAGTGCTGGATTAAAAAGCTGATTAACTGATCATTCACGAATAAGTCGCCTCGTATTCGTGTTCTAATAGTTACATGAAATACATCTGCCCATCTGCAAGCAAACAAAAATACATGGTGGGCAATCAATAATAAGGGATCTTTGTCTGTGACAAAAACAGGACAGAATATTGCAAGAGCTAGACTTGTGTAAAATTGTATTTTTCTAATCAAGTCTAGAAGAAGCACACACACAAAAAAACTCTGACGTTGCTATGAAGGACGAACACACAAACACACACACACACACACACACATGAACGCGCTGATCCAGCTGGTGGGATTCCAAAACCACTCTTAACCTTCTTAAATCACCAAGGTAAAGTGTTAGTAGAGGCAGAGCAAAATGAAATGAAAATAAACATGGCAGAGCAACGTTTACAGCCCAGAACCCCGTATCACTCCCCTTGGTGGAAAACACGCCATAAATTACTGCAGATCATTTTGTGGAATTTGAGAGGGGGGGAGAAATTGCTCCACGCTCCAACCAGAAATTGGGCAGCTGATTTATATCAGCATTAATTGTCCATGGATGTGTGCTGTGCATTTAGATGATTTGTATGTGTTCCTGCTTGCTGTCCTTGTGTGTGCATCCCTTTGTTTATGTAAAAGTTCTGGGCTGTGTGTGTGCGTAGAAGACTTAGGGAACGAGAGCAGATTTAAACCGTGCATAGTAACCGCTGTGGCTTTTTTTCTTCTTCTGACCATGCGATTGTGTGCCTGTCTTGCTCTCTAGGCAGCTGGACAGCTTCCACTTCTCATAATAACAACAGCATGTTCCATCCGACTCCCGCTCCAAACGACTTCAAATGCAAACTTGGCTGCAAAGGTTTGCAAAATATATAATCTTTGACTGGTACTGGTCTGTAAAAATGAATAAGGAAGAAATGATCAGTGTCAAGGTAAGTCACTGCAGGACTCTTCTGGAAGGAGATAAAAGGTTTGGCTTGCAGCGCCAGGACTGCACACAAGCTACTGTTTGCAACAGTGATGCTTTGTTTTAAGACAAAATATATAAAGTCAATGTGGACAGAGGCATGTGATAACTTGTATATCCATAATTACTGATTCTAGTAGTGCAGCCTATATAATTACCTATCTATTTATAATAAGTATTATTCTGACTCGCTTCCTTTGTGTGTTTACAGGTGTAACTGCGGGCTCACAGTGACTACGGTGCAGGTACACTATTGATCCAGTGGGCTTTCTCTGCAAACCCACTCACACTGCTCCTAGGGAAACAGTGGCCAGCTGCAGCACTGGCTGTGGAAACGGCACTCGCGAGAACCGAGGTTCACGTGGGTTCAAACTTATGCCCAGATAACCAGTGCAGTATTTAGGAAGAGCCTCAAAAACAGTAGTCGTATTCAGCTGTGCAAGCACTACCTCAGTTGTTTTCCCTCACAGTTGATGCTAGTGAGGCTCTACCACCCAAATTTGACTCTGTGTCACGGGCTATGGCTTAATGTTCATATTTCCGAGCGAACGCGTTTGAGTAGGCAAAGACAGAGAGAAAATGCAGAGTTTGCCGACTTGTTTTATTTTTGAAAGACACAGGAAGCTATAACAAGCCGGCATCAGGCACCATCGAACTTCCTCATGTAATTTCCTGGCACTTGACATGTGACCGCTGCTGCGACCGGCAAAAATCAAAACCTTCCAAAGTTTTCTGCAGCAGCGCACGACCTCAGTAACCAGACCCGCACCGCACCATGACGAATGTGGAGTGTGCACACTGAGTTCACTGCGGTGCCCACACCGTGCCTGCACCGTACCCACACCATAGTCAGTGTGAGTCCAGCGTAAGGTTCTCTTATTTTTAACTGAGCTGCTATACCAGTTTAAATGATACCCCTCCTGTTTCAATTAAGCTGCTTTGATATAAAATTCTAAAACCAGTTTTTCAAGATTATTGATTAGTTCTCTCCTAACACCTTCCAAACACTACTCACCCATGGACATCTTTCATTGGCCTTAATGATGGACACATTTAAAATACGGTATATTATAAGGTTTTACGTGCTATCAGAAGGCTTAAACAAAGACAAACTGACTTGTTTAGCTTATTTGATCAACCCTAAAACAATTCAACCTTGACATCTTTATGTAGCAATTTTGTCTGTTCTATGTGTTTTCACCAAAACTTTGTTTGAAGGACTTATAAGACTTGTAGATCATTTTTAGATTAGGTAAAGCAATAGCTTTATACTATGGCGAACGATTAAATTAAATTCTATGGATTGCATCGAGTCTTGACAAGCAGCATTCACTACTCCTGACAGAGCATCATTCTCAGATACAAGATTTTGAATCTGAGAATGATGTGAAAATTGGAAAGGCCCTTTGGAGCCAATTACTGCCTTGACTCTGAAATGCATAATTTCAGCATTGCACATCTGGATGCTGTAGTTTTTCCAGTCTTTCTTGACTAATTTGCTCCAGTTCCACATCGTTCAGTTGGGGGGAAAAAAGGCTAAAATATAATTATCCAGGCCTTGACTGAGTTCTCAGCTCAGCTGAGAATTGCTTGCCTCCCAATTGGCTGCATGTTTGGGTTCCCTGGTATGTTAGAAAATGCCTTCAGGATATCAGGTTGTTCTTAAATTCAACATGAAATTGAAACTATCTTCATTTAGGTTTTCAGCAAATTTGCAGTTTAGACCTGAACATGGTGTTCATACAGTTATTGTCTTCGCTTACACTATGACAGTCTTTTTTCCTGAAAAAAGCAAAGACTATCACACTTTCAGTTACCACCGCTCTTCTGCTAAATTTGCTGGCCAGTTAACATTTATTACCTAGACAAATTAAATCTTTCTTTCAGCCGAAACAAAACATTTTCTCAAATCATCACACTTCTTTGCATACGATGATGTCTGGCATTGAACACTGTAACTGTATCATTTTGTTTATGTAAAGCTATCTGAAGCTTCATTGGATTCTCTTATGGGACAAAATACAAAATCATGAATATTAACCTTTTTATTTTCTTTAATTAGAATAATCCATATTTACTCTTGGTAAGATTCAAATTTGTAAAATCATTAATGTGGGCATATCATGTAAAATCCATTTTTTTTAGCCCTTAAATACATTTTGCTGTGTACTTGGAGTTTTCAGGAGTGCAGAAAATTTGAATGTAGTCTTTCCAGGTGGCGCGTAGATATTCTGTTTGAGTATTTTTCAAGTCCTTCAGTTTTAGATTTAGTTTTAGTGATTTAGCCTTTAGATTTGAAGAGACCGTATCAAAATGAGTCCCTCTCAGACGTATCTCTGAAAAGCATGATATGTCTTCTTTAAGTGTCAAAATACCTTCATGTTCGAAGCAGATCATGGCAATGTTTCAGTTCAGAAGTAAAATATTTTCTTCTGGTGATAACTATGAAATTCTCTGGTGCTACCGAGGAGGAACTATAATTGTCCAACTTCAGTCAGTCTACCTTTAGCTCATTTCTAAAGACAGGCAGAAAGTGACACACACACACACACACACACACACACTTTACAGGACCTGATGTTGGACAAATTGTGCTTCATGTCCTCATACTTATTTCCCTGCAACAGATTTCTTTAGACACTAACAGACATGAAAAGACTGAAAACAGTGACGGCAGTATAAGATGAAGAAAGCAAAGTTGAGGCCATGAGTTAAAATTCCACAAACACTATTCAACTGGAACAAAACCAGCTGAAATTTCAGTTTCCTACTATATTACAAAAGCAATTGAAGTAAAGATTTTGTTCATAAAATTATCTCGATGGAATTTTCAATCTAATCTTTCATATAAGGGTTGAACTGTTGTGTACGTCCATATGCGGGCAGGAAGCTAATTGAAGGAGAGGACTTCGGCACATTAGTGAGGTTAAAGAGACAGCACTGTATGTGCTATAATTTGGCAAATTCCCCGCTCCAAACTCCAAACTGTGCCTCATTTGGGTATAAACTATTTTTGCACAAGCCTGTAGTTGAAAAATAATGAACCTAAGTTGTTTACCAGTCTCTTTACTCCTTTTCTCCTGCAGTCACAGTGGTATGCTTTTGATTTGAAGCCTCTGTTGAGAGATACAATTTCATGGAATTTTAGCCACCTTTATGTATTTTTTTTTAAAATGGCTAAGTTATTGTGTGCATTCGCATGGCATTCATTTATCCCAGAGAAACTACAGAGATTTATTTGGCCAACACTGTTGGCCAATGGGGAAAAAAGTTCAGGTCGGTGAAATATCTTATTTCAGATACTTTAATATTGGAATGTGATCCAGCTGAGAGTGGTCTGGCTCTATAAGCACTTGAGCATATCACTTTTTCTCCAAATGTTCCAAAGAACCCCTACAAATGCAATCCTACTGTATTTGACTCCTTCCAAACCTGTTTTTGATTGACTAAAATAATAAAGAACGTTTTACATTAATGTCAAACAGCCTGTAGACCTGCTTCTCTGGTACATCTTCTATAATATTCTATGACACATCAATGTCACTAACTACAACAACATTCTGTTATCAGGCATTGCAAAAATAGTTAAAGAGAAATGTGGAGTTTTATTAGTATGGTACATTAAGACAGTGACAAAGAATGTGTATCCTATAAATATTAGGTGTTGAGTTGCTGGGGGGAAGGATGGTGCCTATCTTCAGTAGTCATTGGGCAAGAGTAGGCACTCCCTGGAGGACAGGTTGCCAGTCCATCACACATCATTTATTAACATTAACCATACATCCCCATCACACTGTCATGGATGTATTTGCCTTATTTAAATAAATAATGCTTCCACATCACCCAGTGTTGGACTGTTCTGTGGATGAATGTCCAAACGGAAAGAGGTAGTTGCCACTGCTATGAACTGTCATCCTAACAATATCACAAAATGCTTAAGGTATGCAGATGCTCTGTCTGCACTAATGAAGACTTCCTCACGTCCTCATACTGAATGCTTGAAGTGACCACCACCAAAATAGTAGAGAACCTGGATTTGTTTTCTGTTTCACAGAACTTATCATTCTCTCATCTCTTGGGGGCCTTCATAGACTGTGTATAGAGCATGCTTTTGTTTTTGATTCGCCTACATTATGAATGCAGTTCAAAACTCATGTCATAGTTTTTGACCAATATGAGAAGCACTTCTTCAGCTTTGGTTCTTGAATCGCACTGTCCTCCCTGCTTCAGATGTTTCCATGCAAAAACACACCTGAATCAAATGGAATAATGTACCTCAAAAGTTTCCCCCTAATTCAGCAAAATCCTTGAAATATATTATTGACTTGAAATAATAAATCGTGATGTTGGTGCAGAAACAACAATAAGTAAGCTTGGGAAACTCGGGTGACAAGATAGAAGAAGTATTTTATAAACAAGGGTTTGTGAGACTAGTGACATTTTAAAAATTATGGACAATAAGCAGTTTTTAATGTATTATTGTTCAAGAGAACAATGAAAGCTGCAAAAGATTTACTGTAGAACATGTGTTTTGGCTTTAAAAGAAGCTTCACCACACTGGACCAAATAAAATCCTTATTTTTTTCAAACCAGGGTAGTGAAATGACAACTAAAGAAATGCCACACTTTACAGGGCATAGATCAGCTGGCTAACATAATAACCGTTAAGGTCTTTAATCGTACTTTATCTGCTAATTCAATGAGATTTGTGATTGGAATTCATCAGCTACAGCAACAACAAAACTGATGATTGTCCCTAATCAAAAGAATCGGGATCTTTTTTAAGCTGAATATGAGGAGATGTTGGTTGTGTAATAAAACAAATTAAAGAGGAAAAACCATAAAAATGTGCATGGCTTTAAAAATAGGTCTCGGAACTTTTTTCTCCAAGTTGTTGAAAATGTAATGTTTGTAATTTGTTTTGGGCTTGTGGTGTATCTCATGGCAAAATGGAATAAACAATCAATCCAATAAGTAATTGCAACATGTGGCAACAAATAAGAAACTTGTTATAGACAAATTATAAAAATGCAATCCAAACATGCAATGCTTAAGTAAAAACCCAAAGTACCAGTTTGCAGTCCCCCAAACATGTTCAACGTAAATGGACAGAGCAGGCAATGTTGAATACACAGCTAAACTGTAGGAGCTGGTGCTCAGGTCAGATTAAACTAAAATGTAACTTTTTTGGCCAAAATGTAAAACAATGTATGTGTCATGTAATCTTTATTTAGTACATTTGGAGATGTGATTACAGTAGTGCTGGCTAAGGGGGGCGGAATATAAATACACAACGCACTGTCAGATTTTTATCTATCAAAGAGTGTGTCTAACTTTCCTTCCCCTTTACAAATATTGCTCTGGGTTTATCTATCACATAAAATCCAGAAGAAATACACTTAAGTTCTCAGCTGTAAGATCATGAAATGTGAAAAAGATCAAGAATACGTTTGTAAGGCACTGCATCTTTCAAAGTTTTCCTACTAATGAAAGCCGCTGTGTGTGCTTGTGCTTATGCCAAAGAGACTCAGGTGTGACGATAGTCCTTAGTAAGGATCAGACTGGTGAAAACTCTCTTTCCCAGAAAGCCGACTGAATAACAGGAACTAACGCCGCACACACAGAAATGACAAAACAGACAAGACTGGGGAAAAAAAAGAAGGATTAGGTATAATGAAAAGAAGATGCTTCTACTAAAACACACATATAGGGCGCTATCTTATGCTTGTTGTATAAAATTGATGAATAAAGACACTGACAACCAAAACTGCCCCAAGTCACTCCCACTTTACTTTTAGGTGGGTTTTGGCTCTGACAATGGAGATTTAGGCTTCAGTTGATGTTGTTATTACATCAATACGATCGCGATGAAAGAGGAGCAGATCGTGGTCTTCTTACTTACCACGCAGACTGAATTTATAGCAAATCAAACCCAGCAGTGGATATAGTGCTAGCATGCCCTGGCAGGTGGGGAGTGATGAGATTCCAGGTCCCAAAAGGTAACACAATCTGCCTGTGCCACTTGTCTCGGTATGGACAATAAACCCACGCAGACAATGGGGCTCCTTGTGAGAAGGGACGTATCTTCAGGGAGAACGAGACGTCTGCTCCAACAGAAATGAAGACGGATGAGATGGAGATCCTAGTAAAAATGTGGAAGCTTTCAAGCGGAAGAAGGAATCAGATCTTCGGCCCTCCGTGAGACATCAATCAGCTCAGGAGGATCTCCTTGTCTTTCTGTGAGGAAAACAAATCCTAAAATTTTGATCAGTATAAATTGAAGGCTTTCCAATGGCAAATCTTAAAGAAAGACATTAAGAGCATCTTAAAAAAACATTTCAAACCTTGTCTTGATTTACTTTCTCATATGAGAGTAAAGTAGATTCTTGGCTACCTGATACATCATTTCTGCTTAAACCTTTTACCTGCAGGAATAAAAGGTAAATCACTTCACTAACACACACACACACACACACATATATATATATATATATATATATATATATATATATATATATATATATATATATAATTGGCACACACTGTTCTTGAGAAGAAGAGTAGACACATTTTAGACATCAGTAAATCCCATTTTTCAGCCATGTGTGCTAAAAAGAAAGACTCACCAAGACTGTCCAACTGGTGCTGAGGATGACATTCAAAAAATAAAGAATCTGCTGTGTTGCTATTATACTTTTATGGAGAAAATTTGCAGGATTATCACTGAGGTTTCACTGCATGGTCTGCTTTAAAGTTTAAGATGGGATCGAGTGGAAAACAGAAAAAAAAAGCAGTAGGAAAGTTTGTTATTGGGACATATTTGGAAGCAAGCTGGCTCTGGGACGGGAATTTTTGCTGAATGTTTAAGAGGTAAATGTACTGTTCAGTGGCAGCTGCAGCTGACTCGTGTTATGGAAACAAAGTGAGCAAGGCATTACTCTTTTTTTTTTTTTTTTTGCCAAAAACAAAATATGACTTAAGCAGCACTATTGCTGCTACGAAAAAGGCAGATGTAAGCAGGCCTGAACTGGAGACTTGCTGCATGTTAGCAAAGATTTTGGGGGACTATAAATAATTTAAAAATAGCCAGATTTTATAGTTGCCACATAATCTGCGATATCCCAACAGAAAAGATCCACCTGAAAAGAATCCCAAATTCTTTGCAGGTGCCCACAGGAACAGTGCCTTTGCATAGGACATTTTCACACTACTATGACGCAGCTGGACAGCAGAAAAATCTGCTCATTTTAACTCCAATGTAGCGGCAATAATCATGTCCTTTGAAATCTCCAAATGCAATTTTTGCAGCTGCTTTCCAAACTATCTTACCAGAATGTTATTGCAGATATTTTATCCTAACCAATTGCTTCTTCACAATCTAATATACATTTTCATTTTATTTTATGCAAAGGTTTGCATATATACACATATACAACCAATTACCGTCAAAAATCGTGTATTTAGTGAAATGAAGTCCACCTGTGTGCATAATGTGTGTCACATGATCTGTCAATGTAAACACGCCTTTTTGAAAGGCCTCAAAGATTGCAACTCTAAGATACTGACGCATCACGCTATGAAGACCGAGGAGCTCTCCAAACAAGTCAGGGACAAAGTTGTTGAGAAGTACAAGTCAGGGACGGGTTATAAAAATGTTTTTAATCTTTGATGTTTTCCCTCCAGAGCACCAGAGCACCAAGCTGTATGCTCCATAGAGCTGAGCTTTATGGAAGTAAAAGAAAAGTAGAAAACTCTTTGTCTGCTGCAAACCCAACTCATCCCCTCACCCCTAGAACAGCATCCCTACCGTGAAACATGGTGGTGACAGCATCATGCTATGGGGATGTTTTTCAGCAGTAGGGACTGGGAAACTAATCGGAGTCAAGGGAAAGATGTATGGTGCTAAATACAGGGATGTTATTTAGCAAAATCTGTCAGTCTGCCTGTGGTTTGAGACTGGCACAGAAGTTCACCTTCCAGCAGGACGATGACCTGAAGCCCACTGCTGTTAGAAAGGCCTAGTCAAAGTCATAGGCCTCAATCCAAATTGAGAATATGTGCTCAGACTTGAAGATTGCTGTTCACAAGTAAAAACCATCCAACATGAAGGAGCTGGAGCAGTTTTGTCCAAGAGGAATGGGCAAAAATCCCAGAGGCAAGATGTGGCAAGCTCATAGAGGCAAAGCCACTTGCAGCTATACATACATGGAGCCTGATCACGGCGCTGTTTAGAGTGCATTGTTCATTTCAGTTGCTTGGTTAGATCCTTTAAGTTGTTGGCAGAACCGTTTATGACACAATGCACACAGCAGCTTCACCCCCAAAGGTCTCACATCAAATGTCATGCCGAAGTGATGAGGTTGTAGTGATGAAGTCGTAGCCTTAGCATTGCGCCAGAACGGCCACTGCTTCTTCAAATTATATGTTGACCAAACCACACTAATACATACATGACACATTGTGGATAAGATAACGCTGCTGTTACCAAGCTCCTCCAATTAGAACCCTGGATAGTAACATGCTGCTACCAATGAGCTACCTGGATTTAACCATTGGGATTATGTATGCTTTTTATGCTCTCTTAATGCTCTAGAAACGCTCTTCCTCCACCATACTGCAGCACTCTGTGTTCATGGTATGGCAGATTATTAATATAATTGTGAGATCTTCGTCTGGTTTGAAAAGCCCTCTAAATAAATTGGCATTTAAAGTCTTCTCTCTTTCAGGTGTATTACGCTGAAGATTGTTTTGTTTTTGTCTTGCAGCTTCCTGGAGGTTTCCCCCCTCATCCAGATTACCAGCATCAACTAAAAGCATAATCTTATTGGTCTGTTATGATTTGAGGTCAGGGCAGTGAGAATGAAAACCTCCAAGTGGCTCCTTAGAGTTGTGCTTTCCTATAAGTTCTTGTCAGGTCCAATCAAAGTCCCCCGTATGAAGGCACTGAATATTAAGCCACTGATTGCCATGACTGAAGAGATATAAATATAATGTTACATTTTGATGGCATGTGTGTTAATAGAATGCCAACTGAATTATCAGGCCTTCATAGCATCTGTTTGAAATAAAAAAACACTCATCGTTGCAAAATGTGCTTTGACTGAGTGAATGTTTTGATTTTTTTCCAGCAATTACTTGGTCTGAAGGTTCATGACTGCAGCACTTAGGTAATGTAACTTCTTCAGTTACTTCCTACAATTTCTCATGTCATTCCCATTTCTTTTCTTTCACGTGCAGCGTTCGTCTCTACCTGTTTTTTCAGTCGCTCCATCTCAAATTACCCATCAGCTGTCAATCCTCACGTCTTCGCGCTACATTTAACACCAGCGTCTAATAACTTAAACTAACTGCAACACACCGTCCATTTTCTCCGCTTTGAGGCCAGCTTTCAGCCCTGAAATATGAAGTTGGAGCATATTTAGTGATGGAAACCGCCAGAAGTGCTAAAAATACCTCCGCGAGCCTGGTAGCCACGAGGCTCCATCACACAGTCATTACCACACGACCTGAGGTTGGAAGGGGAGGAGAGAGGAGGGGATGTGGTCAGGAGAGAGAAGAACAGTGTGTGTGTGTGTGTGTGTGTGTGTGTGTGTGTGTGTGTGTGTGTGTGTGTGCGTGCGTGCTTGCAAGACAGAAGGCAGAAAAGTAAGGGATGTGGTGAAAAGAAGGAACGAGAAGTGGAAAAGGAAAGAGGGAAGGAAGGGAAATGAAGTGTGTGTGTGTGTGTGTGTGTGTGTGTGTGTGTGTGTGTGTGTGTGTGTGTGTGTGTGTGTGTGTGTGTGTGTGTGTGTGTGCGTGTGTGTGTGTGCGTGTGTGTGTGTGTGTGTGTGTCTGTACAGACTCAAGAATGATTGTGGTCAGATGCATTAGCATTATATGATATTTCCTTAGGCCTCCTGAAGTTTTTTCAACGGTGGCACATTTTGTGTCTGCTGGACTGTTTCTGAAAAATTACATCATTTCATTTCTGAAAAATCTGCAGTTTGTTTGTCTGGATCAATTCTCTGTTCCCCCTTTTCCTCTCGCCTCTCCAGTCTTCCCTCCATCCTTCTCGTTTCCAGCCACCTTCGCCTTTTTTCCTCTCTGCGTCTCTGATTTATTCCCCCGTTTCCGTCCGTCTGTCTGTCTGTCTATCTTGTGTTCACTGTTCCAGCTGCTTTGTCCCTGCTGGACGATCAATCCTTCTCCTCAACCCGTACCTGGCCCTCGTTCAGCGTCCACGCACTCGCGCGCACACACACACACACAGAAGCCCCACAAGAACAGATACAGCACCCCAGTGCACGTATGCAGACACATGCTGTGCAGATACACGCGCACATCAGGGAAGTCGGAGGGGCAACCCGATCCTTGAGTCAACCTTGGAGAGAATCACACAGATGGAACTTCCAGGTTCGGGTCGGCAGCTGAATTCAGTACGAAAAAGATGATCTGGCTCAGTGGGTGAGGCGCGGTGATGGCAACGTTTTCATTTCTTTTTAAGCCATATGCATATTTACTGTTTTTCCACTTTAATTGATATATTTTCAGAGTCCTAATCCCAGCACATAAATACATTTATTCTTGTTTATCACTCAGATTATGCACCATATAAGTTGTTTTAGAAAATAAATATGTTCTGATATTTTTCTGTACACTAAATGTCACATTTGATGTGTTATTATTCATAGCTTTGTTTGGTCTTTATCTTTTCAAAGACATAAAATATATAAACTCCAGAGCATTGACATTGACCTTCTTGGCGCTACTAGATCATTTCTAGGAGGTGTAGGTGGAATACTTCTCAAGACTAAGAAGTTGGAAGTAACTAAAGTTACATATTAAAAGCCAAAGTCAGACATCAGTTTTTAACACAATGGCCACCCATGAACAAAGTAGTGATAGCAAAGTCTCCAGCTGCAGCCGTCAAGGACGTCAGGACAAATGTTTATTTTGCTGGAGACCGAGCAGACCGGCATCCCACCTAGGAATTTAAAAGCGTTTTTGTTTTTTTGGTTTTTTTTAGTGTGCCCGGTCTGTGTGCACGGTGTTATAGGGGTTAATACTGCTTATGACAAAAAGTGTGAATCTATTAACTAAAACTCTGTTGGCATTAAGTAGGTTTTTTTTAACGGAATAATTTTGAATAATTTAGTTTGTGTGTGCATGTGCCAGCTCTGCCATTTCTCCCAAGTGTGTCACGTTATGAAACAATACTCGGACATTTTGTACTGACAGAGAAAAATAAAGCATGTTAAAACAACAGACGTTCTTACCTGAAAAGCTGTATGCTTCCCCACAGCCTACACCTGCCATCTTTGACGGTCTGGCTGCTGACTCTGTTAGAGCCATTTGTGATTGCTGCAGGATTAAATGTGCAGTGTCCTCACCTCTATGCCTTGGGTTGTACTTTTTCCTTGAAGGAGAGTTTCTGCCTAACCCTTCTCTGTGTGTTCACCTGTGTTACAATGGTTTTCTGACATATAAGGAAGGGAGTCCTGTGGTTATTTGAAACTTGTGAACATATTCACATACCGCATTAAAAAAAGCCTCAATTCTCTCAGCCAGGTGGTAGGACTCTCCGCTACATAATGCACATCTTTTACCACATAGACCTACAAGATTTGACTAATTACAGAAATGTCCCCTTGACCATAAAGCAGACCAAAGACCAAAGTGTGTTTTGTGGTTCTCTGTCAATTATACATGAAATTTTACTCTTGTTTGTTATTGCTGGTGTTTTAGTGGTAAAAATCTACACAGGTGGTCAAGATCTTGTTTCTGTCTGGCAAAACAGCTCCTAATTCATCAAGCTGGCGGCTGTGAAGGGAGGGGTAATGTAAAAATGATGAAGAGGAGGCCCCATGTACCCCCTACAAATATGATACACTCCACCATTTACCTTAGAAAAAGAGTTCAATCCCATGAAGTGCTGAGAGGAAGACATTTCCCCTCAGTATGTTGGATATGGAGAACCCAAGTGCTGACCACGTGAGGAACTATTGGACATGGCTGAAAAAGATACGCTTTACTTCCACTGAGACTTGGCTTGCATCCCAATGAGAAAGAACACACCCAGAAGTAGGAATTCTGACTCTAAAACCTGGAAGTTCCTCAAAGGCCCTGATCTCAAAATCCTATATGGTTGTCTCACACATGCAACGGAGTAACAAAGACAATTACAGTTCTTCAAAATAAAAAGCATTTTTATAGTTAGATTCATCCAGAAGTTTGGACATTCTCGTGCATTTTCTCACTTTGCAGCAACGTGGCCTTTAATTGGTAATATGTACAACGTACTTTGGAAAAAAAATTATCATTTAGACTTGACAACCAGCAGCTTGTTGCTGCTGTGCTGAGTTGGCAAAACAATTAAAAAAAATAACTGCCTCTTTCACTAATAGAAGATTGGTAATTAAGACTGATCAGATTTTATTGATCGTAATGAATTCATAGAGTGCTTTTAGTCACACACCATTCAAAGCACTTTACACGAGAGCCACGTTCACCCAGTCACCTCACATTCATGCACCGACAACCAGATCCGTGAACCACTGGGGATTTAGTGCCTTGCCCAGGTGCATATTGACATTTGACAGGAGATAGCTAGAATTGAACCAACAACTTTCAAATTGCAAGCCCCCTTTAGTCACTGAGCCAAGACACCCAACAATTGTATGACTTTCAACTGCAGCCTTTCTGCATGGAGTTTGCATTTTCTTTCTGAGCATCCTTGGATTCCGGTATGGTTTGACTGATACTGGTATGGATAAAATTGGTGTATTGCTTTTCCTAACCCTATATTAATGTGAAGCCGAGAATACACTGTTGCACATGAGTTGCCTGAGGTAGATTTAACAGTTCCTCAACTCAGATGATTGCCTTAATTCAACAATTGATTGCAGAAAAAGGGTCTGTAGAGAAAATGCATTCATAATACAACTCTTACTTTAAGGTTTGCCTGCATGAATGTTACTTTTAGCAGTTTTTAGCAGTCTATGTAGTTCAAAATTCCCTCTGTGCTCATATTCAATCAAGCGTATGCTTGTAAAAACAAACGTGCTTTCAAATTCCGCCTTAGGAAAGCTTTACGCCTTATTGTTCACGAATGTGGGAATTAGTCTTTGGTTTTCACTCAACAGTACGGCACAAAACCTCTACATCATCTGTGGACAAAACACATTTCAAAAAAATACCTTGATGCTCTTCCTGTTTTGGCGAATGCCACGTGTGCTCCGAACAGACTGCTACAGGAATGGGGACGTGCACAACTGACCAAAATGTCCAAAATCTCCCCCCGCCCTACCTACGACGCATGCATGTGCATTTCTGTCATAAGATATACAGTAGAAGGAACACTGAGGGTTACTTAACTCAATCTTGCTTTTTTTTGTCATCCAATTTATACATATTTTACTCCTTTAACAAACTATACACAAGTATAAATTCTTGTGACTATGCACTTCATAGTATATAGGCTTATATAACAGTCTAGAAGACTGAAATCTCTGGATGTCATATCGGATTCTCCCTTGGTCCATTTTGGTGCTTTCCTTTCTCAGGGAATCAGAGAAGTCAATTGTTGTCATCAGATATTTAAGCAAATACTTCAAGGAGTTGTCTAGACAGACATCATCACATATTTAGCCTATACATCCCAAAAAAAGTGCAGAGCCTTCTAGGAAAACACATGACATCAGATTATGAAGATGGAGTCACACAGACAAAAAGAAATGTGTGATGAGAGACGCAGAGGAATGAGGCGTGCAGAGAGATGGAGAGATGGAAGCCATGAAGACCAAAATTAGGAGAAGGAAAATAAAAGGTTGGTGGAAACAAAACACCGAAGAATAATTTGTGTTAAAGGTAAAGCGCTTTTCTATAAATATATTTCTTCTCTTACTGGGCGGATGATGTGTTAAATATGCTCAGCAGTGTTTGAATTGCTGCGGGCATGATAATGGCGAGGGGGAGGGAACAATGAGGAGTGAAGAGCAGAGGAGCGTTCGCCTGCAGGACTGGGTGTTGATATGAGGAGGTGAGAGGAGACAGGAGAGGAGACCGAGATGAGGCCAAAAGGCGAAGGTGTTAATACATGCGATGTGAGAGGGGAGAGGAGCTGAACGGCTCAGGAGAGGAACGAGGAGAGGACAGGCGTTGTAAATATAGCTGAGGGTTCTGGAGAAGAGCTCGGTTTTGCAGCTGTTTAAACATGATTGTAGTTTGTTAATGTTCTTCAACGTTATTAGAATGTAATCCTCTGAGCATATTAGCAAATGTAAATAATGTAGTTCTACTTTAAAATTAAACCCATATACCTGTAGATCAGCCTTGTGATGATGATTCAAATGTTGCAGGTCACAAGTGCCAATTACTATTAGTTTTTTAATCATCTTATTGCTAACATTTACAGCCAAGTGAGAGAGTGAAGGCAGTGTTTTGTTTTGTTTTCCTAATCTAAATACGAGATTCTCCATAGCAAGGGGAAAAAAAATCTGAACGAGTTAAAGAATGTGTCCGAGGTAGTAATTATAATCATGATTTATCTGCTCCAAAAACAGACTATATGCTTTGGCCTGGTATCCAGTTTGGTTTGAGATCCAGTTTCGATGCATTTTCTTATTTCAAAGAAGAATAATGAGATGAAAGGAACAGTTCTGTAGCAGAGTTCAGGATTGGCCAAAGTTTTCTTTTAGATTTATCAGTTGTTGAGTTCTTGCCATTTAGAAAACGTTGTAATAAATTTGAGTGTGATACTAATCTAAAGTACATTATTGTTCCGGAAAAATCTCTTTTTTAAAGAGATAAACAAAAGTATTTTAGGAAATTAAATAACTTTGAACAGTGAGCCACATTTCTGAATTGAATGCCTCAGTTGTCATCAGTGCTTTGGAAACAGATTTACTCCATTCAACCTTCCCAGAGTTTGTCACAGAAAAAGCAAACCTGAATCTATTTTAATGGGATTGTATGTGGTAGACCAACAAGAGGTTGATCACTATCGTGACATTAATTTGTTTTTATTCTTTATTACAAAAATAAAAAATCTGCAAAGTGTGGCGTGTATTTGTATCCAACCCCCTTTACTCTGATTCCCCTAAATAAAATCCAGAGCAACAGATATCCACAGTCCCCTTATTAGTGAATAAAGTCTGCCTGTGTGTAATTTAACCTTAGAACAGTGTGAAGGTCTCAGAGGCTTCGTAGTGAACATTAGGGAATGAACTGCATCGTGAAAACCACGAAACACCACTATGACAAAGACTTCTCTGCTCAACAAAACACTCGTTTGAGTCAAATCTGCATTTTGAGGCTGGCGGCTGAGGGGATCAGTAACACAACATGACAGAGATGTTCCACAGAACTTGAAGAATCATTTTGCGTTCTGGTAAGTGTTTACTCATCATCCACGTTTCCCCTCCGTCCCTCTTTCTGTCCCGCTCTGCACCTCACTCCGCTATGCTGCAGGAAGTTACTCTCATCTCTCCTGAGATCCACCTGATGCTTCTGACAGAAGGTGAACAAAACAGAAGAGACACGTTGCTTCCCAGGAATGTCATCTGTACCCCTTCCATACCACGTTTCAAGCGCGCGCACAGACACACACACACACACACACACACACACACACACACACACACACACACACACACACACACACACACACAGAAAGTCATCACATTTCTGGCTCACAGAGGCCCACACTGCACCACCTCCTGACTGCCCGCCACCCTTCCCACACGCATACATGCTGACACAACCACAACCATGACATCAGTTTAAACCACAGCTTAACGGCATTCTTATTCTATGCTGAGTTCAACCCCACACAACAAGTGGAAGGACACACTTTACTTGCATGTAAATACACACAGCAACCCCCCCAAAAAAACATTTATGGCCCATTTTTGCCCCAGGTGGAAAACTAGTTACTATTTTAAACACACGCATCTGTTAAAAGGCCTCATAGAAGGACACAAACAGATGGCAGAATGGATGACCATCAAATATAACTATCTAGTCTAGAAATCAAAGATGACATGAATAAAACTATGTCCCAAATGACCAAACGTGCTGCAGCCTTTCACGGAAAGTGATTTGACACCTTTAGGAATTAAAACCTAAACAACACATTGATTTTTTTTTTTTTACTTGACGACAAAACTGAGCTCAAAAGATGTACCTGCCAAGTTTTAATCTATTTAGGGGTGTTGTCCTGCTCTAAAACCCCACCTTCAAGCAGGACAATACTCCTGAATATCCAGCCAGAGGAGAATGGTTTAGGATAAAAGCATATCCATGTATCAGAAGGGCCTCTGTGCTTGAACACTGTTCCAAAGACAAAGGCAAGGCAAATTTATTTATAAGCACTTTTCAGTTATAAGAGGATTCAAAGTGCTGTACATTAACAAAACAAAAAACAGAGGAAATAAATCATTACAGAGTCAGAGGACATCACAGAGGCAAGCACATTGCATTGGAACAGTAGCAGCGAGTCAGATACGGTATAAGACAAGTTGGACTACAAACTTCCACATTACAGTAACATTTAAAGGCAACTCTAAACAAATTGGTTTTTAACCTTGATTTAAAGGAACTCAGGGTATGAGCAATTTTACAATCTGCTGGGAGTTTATTCCAGATAAGTGGAACAAACTCAAAGAACGTGCTCAAAAAACGTTCAGCTTGAATTGCAGAAAAAGTGATGCTGAAAACAAATGCACTCCACCATGAAGACTTTTCTTATTAATAGAAAGAATATTCTAAAAAAAAAAAATTTCTTTTATTCCATTTTGCGACGATGCACTACTATCACATAAAACTTTAATGAAACACTGAATTTTGTTATTGCAACCAGACAAAAATGTTTAAAAGTTATAAAAGTATGAATATTACGAAAAGGCATTTCTGTTTTTACCAAATATTATGTTACCAACGTGACAGTTAACTCACATTTTAGCTGTGTAAAGCAAATTTGATCTTTGGCTCAGATTTTTATATTGTTCTCAGATAAAGGAGGCTTTGCACACATGGGTCCAATCAGCTACTGTTGTGCAGTTTAGTTCAATTTTGCGCATTTGTGCTCCTGAAACATCGTTGGGTTGCACAACACCATATTTGTTTCCACACAAAGTCAGGAGATGTTGCAGCTGGCACAGCTCCACACGCCACATGCTAATTCCAGAGTTATTACAGACAGTTTTGTCTCTCAGACGGACAACGCTGTACGATGGACTCGAGGACTTGACAGCAATGTTTGAAAAGAAGCCGTGTTTGCGAGCCGCTGCCAAATCCGGGTTGAAGATTTCAGATCAGATTAACAGACGTCCTGCTGCATCCTCCAAGCAAAGCAAATCTCTGCTGTGATGAGGTGACGCTTCCAGTCCCCGAGCGCCAAGCCAGAGAAAACAGGTCGGACCAGAAGAGGAGGAAGACACAGGTAAGCCCTGGAGGCAGCGAGGTAGTTAAAACAGGCAGGAAAATAAAATGTGAGAAATTATAAATCATTCACAGCTCACAATTTCATCCAAACAGAGGGCAAATATATTCGCTGTTGCAGTTTTGCTTTTTTATCTTAACATTTTGTCAGACTCATATTACATAAAGTTAAATCACCAGGGGGGATGGTGGCGAGGATCAAAAAAAGGTCATGGGACTTCTGTCTGACCAATTTTTTTATTTCTCACTGTAATGTTGTAGTCCAAGCTGAAGGATGCCAAAGCTAAAAGTGGATAACTCAAAATGTGCAGTTGTGTCTGCAGACCCGGAGACCACAGTTTCAGACTCTTTCTCTTCCACAGCGTGGTATTTCTGGATGAGTCAACATGGATGGCGATAGGAAAGAGAGTATTAAACTTGAATCAACTTGTTTATTTAATACAGTCAAACTATGATTGTCTTTCATTTGAGAATTAATTATCGGTCTGCTGTGATGGGTTTATAAGTTTTAACGCTATTTATGGCAATACGTGACACGCCGTTTTTCAATAGCAGGCAGTAGCTTATCTAATTAACTTTAGCTTATCATAGAAAAGCTAATGGTTTGACCCGAGCATTTGGTGTAAATAACCAAAATTAAGCAAGTCACAATGACTATTCAAACTTAATGTTAACCACCAAATCAAACGAGAGTGAAGGTGTGTATATACAGGGGTTGGACAATGAAACTGAAACACCTATCATTTTAGTGTGGGAGGTTTCATAGCTAAATTGGACCAGCCTGGTGGCCAATCTTCATTAATTGCACATTGAACCAGTAAGAGCAGAGCGTGAAGGTCCAATTAGCAGGGTAAGAGCACAGTTTAGCTCAAAGTATTGCAATTGACACAACATTGTGGGTGACATAACAGAGTTCAAAAGAGGACAAATTGTTGGTCCACATCTTGCCTTGCATCTGTGACCCAGACAGCAAGTCTTTGTGATGTATCAAGAGCCACGGTATCCAGGGTAATGTCAGCATACCACCAAGAAGGACGAACCACTTCCAACAGGATTAACTGTGGACGCAAGAGGAAGCTGTCTGAAAGGGATGTTCGGCTGCTAACCTGGATTGTATCCAAAAAACATAAAACCATGGCTCCCCAAATCACTGCAGAAATAAATGTGCACCTCAACTCTCCTGTTTCCACCAAAACTGTCCGTCTGGAGCTCCACAGGGTCAATATCCACGGCCGAGCTGCTATAGCCAAACCTTTGGTCACTCGTGCCAATGCCAAACGTCAGTTTCAATGGTGCAAGGAGCGTAAATCTTGGGCTGTGAACAATTTGAAACATGTATTGTTCTCTGATGAGTCCACCTTCACTGTTTTCCCCACATCCGGGAGAGTTACGGTGTGGAGAAGCCCCAAAGAAGCGTAGCACCCAGCCTGTTGCATGCCCACAGTGAAGCATGGGGGTGGATCAGTGATGGTTTGGGCTGCCATATCATGGCATTCCCTTGGCCCCATACTTGTGCTAGATGGGCGCGTCACTGCCAAGGACAACCGAACCATTCTGGAGGACCATGTGCATCCAATGGTTCAAACATTGTATCCTGAAGGAGGTGCTGTGTATCAGGATGACAATGCACCAATACACACAGCAAGACTGGTGAAAAGATTGGTTTGATGAACATGAAAGTGAAGTTGAACATCTCCCATGGCCTGCAGTCACCAGTTCTAAATATTATTGAGCCTCTTTGGGGTGTTTTGGAGGAGCGAGTCAGGAACATTTTCCTCCAATAGCATAAGGTCGTGACCTGGCCACTATCCTGCAAGAAGAATGGCTTAAAATCCCTCTGACCACTGTGCAGGACTTGTATATGTCATTCCCAAGATAAATTGATGCTGTATTGGCCGCAAAAGGAGGCCCTACACCATACTAATAAATTATTGTGGTCTAAAACCATGCGTTTCAGTTTCATTGTCCAACCCCTGTATGTGTATATATAGATATATATGAAAACATGGTTTGATCCACTTCTTAATTACACATATGAAGCTTTAGTTAGCAGTTAGTGTATTCAAAGCTCGTTGTAAATTCTGCATCATCATTACATCATGAATAGAATAACAGTTTCTTTTTTTTTAATGTATGTTTAAACTATATAAATTGATATCACTCGGTTACCTGTATTTTGAGAATTTATTTTAGAAAAACTAACAAGGACTAATAGACTCTCTCTTGTTCAGTTGTATAAAACTGTCCAGCCTTCACCTTTTCTGTGAGGTGGAGAAGGTTTGCTGCAAAACTGAGAAGCAAATGATGAGAGAAGGGGCCCTGTTCAAATGGTAGGTATGTTGTTAATGTACAGAATTAATACAGAATTAGCTGTTCTCCAGAATGGTTTAAACGTATATTTGTATAGCACATTTCAGTAGAGACAATGCAAAGTGCTTTACATGATCAAAATACAGGAAAAAAAACAGAATAAAAGCAAGTAGGAATAAAATGTAGAAACAAAATAGAACATGGAAAAATAGAAATAAAAGCAAACATTAAAAACATATGAAAAATGTTTCTGTCACGATCCCCAGGTGATTCATTTATTATTAGTTTGAGGTTCCTGGGGATCATGCAGATCTGCTTGTTACGTCTTAGTATTTTTTATTATCCGTAGATTCAGTTCCTATTATTTCATCCTATTAGCTTTCTGTTCATCATGATTTTAGTAGTTTATTTTTCTTTATTTTAGATCCTTATTTTCCAGCCTCTGTCTTCAGCTCAGTCATTTAGCTGTTTATTTAGTTGCTGAATCTGTTTGTTTGTTGTGGTCTTTGTATTGTGTTAAATTCTGTTTTTCCATGTCTCTGGTCTGTCTCTTTCAGCTCAGCCTTCACCACTTCCACCTGTGCCCTTTTTATCTCCTGATTCAGCCCCGCTGCTCCTCAGGCCTTCTTTCTCCCTCTCCTGTCAGTATTTAAGCAGTTCTCTGCCCGTACTCACAGAGATTCTCAGAGTCTCTCAGAGAGCTTAGCTTTAAAATTCCTACCTAGCAGTCTTAAGAATGACTTAGATGCTGCTGAGAGTGACACAGTGCCAGTTTACGTTGAGAGTGAAATAAGTCTTTGGAAATGAAACCCAGGTGGTAAAGGTAGATTGAAATGATCTGAAACGCAAAGAAAACATGCTGAGCTTCTTTCAAACGTGTTAATATCCGCCAAAATACTATCACTGTTTTCTTTGACTGAGGTAATTTAGCTATCTGGCTCATTCTTTATTTTGGTGACTGTAAAATGTGTTGAGTTTTTCTTTTAGCAAACATTTTCGATGACTGGGCTGAACTTTTACAATCTCTTTCATATGTGTAAAACTGGGCGCTTCGCTGATGGTGAAACTCTATCTTACAGATTATTGCTAATGTTAGCTTTTCAGAAAGGACCCATTGGCATTCCCTATCAGATTGACTCACCCAAGCAGGACGATGACCTGCTCATTCAGGAAGAGGGATTGCTGCAAAGTCAGTGATTGGATGTCATCAGCTGGATTTTTACAGATAGAAAGCTTTTTACCGATTTGAACAATAAACTGAACTGGGCAGCACTGTTTTATTGCGAGGGTTAAATCAAATGTGTGTAATGGACTTTGAATCTGCCTGCACATTTGGACAGATGTTGAGGCAGCAGCAGTAGTGAATCAGCTCTATATAAAAAGACTGACTTTAACTGAATTTCTGTTGAATTGAATGTGTGGGAATGGCCTAGTCAAAGCCCAGATCTAGGTGTTGTCCATCCAGTCTGACAGAGCTTGAGATATGTCGCAAAGAGGAATATGCAGAAGTGTCAGGCTCTAGATTTACAAAGTTGGTGGAGAAATAATCACAGAGACAGGCAGCTCTTAATGCAGTGAAAGGTGGTTGTATGAAATATTAACCCGGGACAACTGACTGTACCTCCATGGCTTCATTTTTTAGATTTTTTTTTTCTGAAAGGAAAACTGAAAACTTTGTTTGTTTAAGTCACAAAAACCCAATGAAATACGTAGACATTTTGCCAATACAAGTAATCTTACAAGATTTGGAATAATTTTCCTGGTATGCGTACCTTTATGAGATGCATGCATCCTTCTCTCACATGCTGAGGACAGTCACATTCTAACATTAAAGGTTTAAACCAGACCAAACATGGCTGTGCAGTACTTCCTCCCGGATTCTTCAAACAGATCCTTTGTTTTATTTTCCACTGTATCCTTTGTGAACAGTAGGGATGTTGTAAAAAATAATTGCCATAATGGATGTTTGAGCCATGGCTAAAAGATGGCTCAGTCGACCCTCTTTCCAGATTCTGTGGTCTACTGATGCTAAGCAGCTCTTGGCTCGGAGTGTTACCCTGCAATTAGTGCCCCTTTAACCACTTATAATTCACAGCCTATGAAAATATTATCAGAGAGGGCCAGCTCTGTGCCTGAGGGGGTCAGGGGGTTGTTTTAATTGTACGGTGGGCTCGCCGTGTCAAACTGCTCAAGCTCCCTGCATTGCAGTTGTCTTAAATCACTTTGAGTGGGTTGATAATGAGAGGAAAAACCATACGTGATATAATCATATATGCAGTAATGTAAACGTGAAAATTAGGCGTAATGTTCTGGCCATTAAAACCTTGACATAACTGAGGCATGTGGAAATTATTTTAAAATCACAGCATGACAAATGGTTTGTTTTCAGAGAGCTGTGTTTTGAAGGGAACCTAGAATCTCTCATTTGTTCATATCCGCACACCCACACACCTCCGTTCAGAACAAAATTTCCTGTTAGGTAGTGGTAGGAGGTGTATATGAAAGGTTTGGCATGGTGTTGGTGGCTCATTTCAGCCAACAGTTTATACAAGGGGGTTTGAATATCAACAGATAGCTTATTCTGAAATGCAGGTGCTTTCTTTTTATGAACAGTCTCTGGTGCTGATATAAGAAACTTTGAGCGTTATCTAAGAAAAACAAGGCCAGTCAGAGACCAGACCAGAATCAATGACACAGTTAACACCACTAAGTCTCAATTCATTTTTAAAATCTTATTTTTGTCTGTAAAAAAAAGAAGACAGTGATAAGTAATTTCAGAACTGTTTTCACAAATATTGTGATATTTATTATATACTAATAAAAAATACTAAAATGTGTAAAGGGGAAGGGGGGATGACAAACTACACACCTTTTTACTAGGGCTTTGATTAGGTTTGTTTTGAGGAATTTAGACTGAGGTTAAATTAGCTTTAAGAGCTTAAAAATAACCGTTGATATTTGTCCAAATTACCCCTTCACAATGTATAAAATATTATTTTTATAAACACATATTTAGGGTTATGGTTTTAAAAATTATTTGCTGAATCAATTCATTTCAATTCAATTTTATTTATATAGCCCCAATTAATGAAACATGTCATCTCAAGGCACTTTCCAAAGGTAAATTAAATTATATTATACAGATTGGGTCAGATTATACAGATTGGTCAAATGATTTCCCATATAAAGGAAACCAGTTGATAGATTCAAACCACTCCAGCAGCATTCACTCCTGGGAAAGCGTAGAGCCACAGGGAGAGTCGTCTGCATTGTCCATGGCTTTGCAGCAATCCCTCATACCGAGCAAGCATGAAGCGACAGTGGAAAGAAAAACTCCCCATTAGCGGGAAGGAAAACCTCCAGCAGAACCAGTTCAGTATGAACGGTCATCTGCCTCGACCGACTGGGGGTTAGAGAGGACTAACCTGACGCCGCCAGATAGATTTGCTTCGCATATCCATCTGGAAACCTTCCGTTGAAGTAATTTTGGGAAGGGGCGAAAATACTGGTTAGCTGATTGGCCTATGTTGGTGATAGACGGGCCAAATAAACCAATCAGATTCGTCGTCGCTCGTAACAGAGCGACGACGAAAACACAACCACAAGCCAGGCTACTCTTGCTGCTGCAGGTAAAGGCTCGTTAGCTCAGCAAATAAATTCTCTGTAATTCCGATAAAACTTGCTCGATAGCCACGCTAACGCTAGTTTCATCGGCTGAAGCCGCCATGTTCTTTAGACTGAACTGTCGCGCTTCTCGTTGCGTCACACCTCAACCCGCCTCAAAGCCAACGCTGATTGGACGTTCGTTTGGTGAACGGCTCCAAATTTTCTTCAACGGAGAGTAGCCAGACTGATCTGCGAGTGAAACCTTGAAAGCTCGCGAGATCAGGATGGTCTCACGAGGCTAAGAGAGGACAGAGCAGAGACACAACAAGAGAGACAAAAAAAGCACAGAAGCACACATTGATCTAGTAATCTGTTCTATATTAGATGGTAATAGCAGGTGAACCGTCTTCCCTGGATGATGTCACAGTTAACAGAACGCCAGACCAGGTGTACCTACTATGAAGAAAAAAAGAGAGAGAACAAAAAGTTAAAAGCTGAAATTAAGACAAGAAATGCAAATTGAAGAAAAGTAGAACTCAGTAGAGTGAGAGAAATAGACCAGATTAGAGATCAAGAGTCTTTTGGACAATTGATTCTTGATGTTGTGTTAACTAGCCATCACAGTGAGCGATGGAATACAAAAATGGCGGCTTAAAGCGGATCTAGACTAACACTTTGGCCGTGGGACAGCAGGATGGCTGCTGATCCAGATTTAGAGGCTCAGGTCAACTACAAAGAAATAACTGGGTGCAACTATTTAGCTGTCTCTCCAAGTGGAACATGTACCTTTAAGAGCCATTATCACAAATATTGATGCGTATACCGCAGCCAATCGGCGCTTGAACAAAAGGAGCTGTGTAAACACCAAACTGGCGTCTTAGCATTAGCAGAGCTTCAACATCATCATTAGCTGTGATAATGGAGACACAATTTAGTGCATTTATAAGGATTATGCAGACAAATCTTATGGAGGTTTAGTAAAGGGACAACATAGATAAAACAGAATAAACTGGTATGTTGACCCAATAAAGGTTTCATCCTCCCCAAATAAGAAGAAGAAAGAGAACCTCTGTCAGTCAAGCTCGGTTTCATTAGATCACAGCAGATTCTTCCACAAGGTTTTATAAGATTTTAGTCAGGCCAAAGTGTTTTCATTGTTTTTTTTTTATTTTTATGTACAACACTACTAGCACTCACCACAAACTGTCTGCACCCTCATCCGAGTTGTTGTCGTCTCCTTGGTTTTTGGCTTGTGTTTTTTTTTTTTATCAAGTTTTTTATTTATTTATATATTGGCAATGTATGGCTACATCTTTATTTCTGTTTAAATATATTGATTTAACTTATAGCTGGTATATGCATATCAAGACTGAATGCAAGTTTGAATTAGAAGGTTAAATTGAGGTTCAGCAAAGAGTTTGCACACTGATGCAACTAGGTTATTGCAGTTTTGCTTTAATTTCATGTATCAACAGTTTGTTTTGTAGTTGTCTAAAACAGGACATTGACGGTGGAAAAGTTATATATATATATATATATATATATATATATATATATATATATATATATATATATATATATATATATATATCTTGGTCTTCATTTTTTACATTGCAGAGACATGAAATTTAAACAACTGTATGTACATGTTTTGTATGCCACTGTATCCCCCAATAGTGCCGTTTATCAGAGACTGTTAATATTAAAGAATATGAGAATATGACTTTTTAAGATTTTTAGCTAATTTGATCTCTTTTTTTTTCTCCTGCATGCATCAAACCTTTGTGTTTAATCCTCAAGCTCCCTCCTAATAATGTTACTGTCAAGGACAGCCCGCCCCCTCGTGGACATGATTTGAACAGCAGGGAAAATGCTTTTACTTCTCATATTTTGATGCCGTCGTGAACAAAGATCCAAACTCAAACATAAATGACACAACCTCCTTAAACTATGCTTGAGCCAAAGAGGTTTAGTTTGATGTTAATATACCGGCTGTTATGCTCACTTTGGCATTAAAATGCAAAAAGTGTTTTTCGTTTGGTTTTGTTTGTTTTTTGTTGTTTTTGTTGTTTTTCTTTTTCTTTTCTCTTTTTTTGGTTAGTCACTAAACCTCTACTTTATATAGATTTTTTAAAAGTTAATTTAAAATAGGAGTGTAGTAATATTTTTTCTGAAGACAGACAGAAAAATCCCAGCCTGAAATATACGAGTAGCAGGCATTAATCAGAAGTTTCTGTTCCTGCTCAGCCACCTGCAACCTTGTGCCGACATCTATCACAGTAAAAGTGCCTTCTGTGGAAAATATCCTCAGATATTTCTCCTTTTATATTACATAAATGCAGCGCCATTAAATATTATTTTCCCTTTACACTGCAATCAGCATGTTTGACAATGAAGTGCTTTTACTGAAACACAGGTAGTTTTACAGCAGATGTAGCAGGATCCCACCAAAAAGTTCTACTTTTGTCTCGTCAGTCTGCAGAGTATTTCCTCAAATGTCTTGGACCAACAGTGGTTGTCGCCCTGAAACTCCCATGTAGGGGCCATTTCTGTTCAGTCTCTTTTTTAATGTTTAGTTACAAACTCTGACCTGAATTTTGTCAGAACTTGTAGTTTCAAAATGTAAACAAGAGCTCAGAAACAGCGTAATGGAAGTGAACGCTTTTATGAAAACGACATACAGAGCTGGTATGAGGAGAACAAGACCACAGAAACCTTGAATGGAGACTGGTAGACAACAGAAGAGCCAACTAACAAACAAAGACAAGACAAATAGTTGAGGAAAACAGGTGCAGGCTGTGGGCTAAATGAGGAGCCGCAGGTAAACGGGATCTACTAATTGACAGGATCAGACAGGGAGGAACACAGAGTAGAAATCTAACAAAATAAGGTAGATTAAAGAACAAACTAATGAGACGACAACTAACTCATAAACAACAAGTAAATAAGAAAACAGAGGCATGAAATTAAACTCACAGCACCTAACTCTCACAGACCATGGCACACTGAGGGGGCTGAGATCTGTGCACTGCAGATGTTGCTGTAGCGCCCTTCATGACGTCCTGGATGAGGCCTCATTGTGTTCTTGGGGTAATTTTGGTAGGTTGCATGTTCCTTTGGAAGGGTCACCCTATTCCATAATTTCTTCATTTACGGATGTTGGTCACAGTGGTTTGATGCAAACCACCGTGACCCATTGCAGCCAATTGCAGCCAAAAAGCATTAAAATGGATTTGTACCCCTTGTTAGACTCAGAAATCAGAGAAATTTGACTCATCTGTTCTCCCATCTGAAAAACCTCATGTTGTCAACAAGTGCTGTTTAAGGGACTCCTTGATTCTCCAAGCCTGGCAGTGATCAGACCTGAGTGTGCAGAGTGATACTGAAGCAAACAAAACAAAAAAAGATTAAGCGCATTTAATTCATGAGTTAATGCAGGAGACACAGGTCTATTTGTTAACCACATATACATTATTAATCTCTGAGTTAATAGACATCTGCATTAAAATCATATTTATGCAAATTGTAGTATTTTATAAGTGTGCCCCCAAAGAAAGTGCTGACTCTGGTAACCATAGCCAGTCTGAAAACCATATAGCAAGTCCATATAGTTCCTTGTTTTAATGACTGAAAACAAACTCAAACTGAAATGACTTAACTTAGACTTTGACAACTTTATTTGTCATTTTGTATGCACAGAGTGCGTACAGAACGAAATTAAGGTTGATTGTGAAGGAACTACCGATGAACCGTAGAGATGGGACACCGGTTACTTTTAAGGTAAAACTGTTTTTCCTTTGATTTGAATGTAGCCTTAAATTGATCTGACCTTGAAAGGCAACATTCCTTTGGTCTTCTCTTGATTACTAAACCCTATTTTCGTGATTTTCCTCCATAATGTTGTCGAATAATGGCCAAAATGAACCCATTTATAACATGTTTCTGGTCTAGACTGATTCCATTTTTTTTGGGTGAGTTTATTTTAATTTCCCTTTATGAGAGAAGACCAGGGCTACCGTCGTCTAGAGCAGAGATTCATATAAAACCAACCAGAGGATGTTTAGCAGCATTTACACTGTTGTCACAGGCCTCCGTCTCCTCTTTGTATGTCTGTTAATTTAAAAGACAACATCACAGATAGTGATACATTAGTTATTATGTTATAAGTTTATTTTCAAAGACAGATGCAAATGATTTTAAAGAGGGCCTTGAAAGACATTTGACTTCTCAATAAGGAGCCGTGCCATTTGCAATCAAAAGATTTATAGAATAAGCAATTTGAATTATGAAGCATATCATATTTGAAGCACACAAATATGGCATGTAATGTTAAGTAAAACAAAAATATTTATAAATGCTGAAATCTAGCCATTGAGAGAGTAGGTTTTGCATTAAGCAATGTGGGATACATTACAGACTTAAACAAAACAAACCTTATACCGCAAATATGACATAATGAAACAAAAACAATCCCAGCCCACAGTGGCCATTATAACTAGCTTCACAGCAATATTTACAACCCAAATACACACACATACCAACAGAAAGGGATTAACCACGGGCACAGGAGAAAAGGAACATTTTGTGCGTGTTTTGAATGCATTAACAGTTTTCATGGACCTCAAGCCAGCAGGCAGTTTGCACGCTCCTGCGGCACGAAGAAATACACCCGGCGGTCAGAGAAATGAAACCCCAGCTAAAAATAATGGGCATGCTCTGTTATCACAACATAAAAAGGGTCACTAGGGTCGGCGAGGTCACGTGTGGGTTGTTTACCCACTTGGAAATGCAGAGATGGTAGTGTCTCGTTAATCACAGAGGAGAAACGGCCGGGGGACAGAGGTCAGACCTGCATCGGATGTGGCCTTTATTTACTGCTGCCCACTGCACAGTGACATAAACGGTTTCCTTCTCGCTGGGTTTAAGCCATCTTTCTTTTCCATGCATCCCTATTTTCAGATGAGTTTCAGTCCATATTTACATGCTGTTGTACTGAAACTTGATGTAATTTCCTTTGTGCCAGGCGCACACATGAAGTCCCTCCAACTGCGGAGGTCTGAGCTACTCACTGGCTAATTGGGTGCATTTGTTCATTTGTGCCTCATAAAGGTATTCATTTCCCTTTGTTTCATTCCAATGACTTCAGCACATTTTGTCAAAAATAACCGTCGGTTTATTTCATTGGGATCTTATGTGAAAGTTCTCCATGATGATGATTATGTGAAAGTTCTCCATGATTGTAAAATAGAAGCCAAAGAACACGTGGTATTCAAAATGTTTTACTGATAAAAACCGACATGTGCCATGCTTTTGTATTCAGCATGTTAGCTCTGATGCCCATGAATGAAATCCAGTCCTACCAGTTGGCGACTGTGGCTCAGTGGTAGAGCAGTTGTCTTGCAATCTGAAGGCTGCGTGTTTGATTCCAGCTTCCCTCTGTCACATGTTGGTGCCCCTGGGCAAGGCACTGAACCCCAAGTTGCCTGTCACTCTTTGTATTGGTGTATAAATGTGTGAGTTCAATTGGGCAAATGTCTATAGTGTAAAGCTATTTGTGTGGTCAGCATGACTAGAAAAGTGCTACATATAATTTTAGTTCTTTAAATCACCTTCTGACGTTACCTAATTTTCTATATGAAGTCCATTTGTTGGCAGTTCAAACTCGGTATAAATCCACCTGTTCTGTGAAAAACTCAGGCCTTAGAGGACATTAGCAGACAAACATCGTCAGGAAAACTAACGCAAGTTGAATTTGTGCTGCAGCATTCTTACACAGTCTAAAACATTGTGTTACTGGAGGAACAAAGGAAGATAGAGAGGGAATAAACCTCTCATACATCAAAGAAGACAAATGAAGCATCACATGAAAGCATTAAAAACACGAAACAGAATATGAAACAAGAACAATAAAATGTCAAAAGAAATGGTGGAAATGATAAACAATCTTTGACCTTGTATGGGTAAGCTGCAGTAAAGAATAACGTTTGAATGAGCTAGTTCAATGATTCAGGGACTGGATGGATGGGATCCATTTTCCTGGTGTTGGTCAGCACCACCTTATGGTGATATAATGCAAAATACCCCAGTGAGGTAGATTGAGGTGTATGGTTGCAATGTGATAAAATGCGAGAACATTCGAGTTTCACAGCAGCATATTCTTCACCCGATCATCCCAAATATCCCCTGGATATGCTCATCCACTTATTTGGGTCTGTCACTTTAAATGAGCTGAATTGTTTGCTCTTCGTTTGTTCTTGTTTGTGGTTTATTGAATTGTTTGTTTAACAGTAAATATAGACCCTCACAAACCTCAGATTGGGTTAAATACAGGCATGTTATGAACTGAACAACTAGTTAGATCACTTTCACTGCCAAACAGTCTTCAAACATGAATGAGGTTCAGCCATCTTCAGTTTAGCCCTTAAAAAATGAATATATGTCTAAACTCTCGTGAATGTGAAAGGATACGGTGGATTTGAACTGCAAGGACTTGGCACTGCAGTTTCAATTTCAATTTATATGCTTCTTTTTTTAATCTACTGCAAATGATAATTGATTAAACAGGCCAATGCGGTGTATTTATTTAAAAACCCTGACAAAGGCTCATAGCCATACATCCAGCACGCCATAGAAACTGCCCACATTCTGTCTGCACTGCCGTGGTTTCCCCAGGAGATGGCGTCATTGATAACAGTCTGCACCACAGCAGGGTCAGCAACCTTTACATTTCATTTTTCTCATCGGTCCAGCTATACAAAATGTGCTTAGAGCCATAAAAGGAACATGCCTGTTTACCACATAATAGGTGCTTTTTACACCTACTACAGGGAATTCCTTTTAGATTTAATTTCTGCTGTTTAGATTTGTGTTTAGAAATTACAACAAACAAGCACATAGTTTTCAACCTGTTGCCAAATTGAACATCACAAAAAGAATATTACTATACTGTCATTCTTTATGGAAATATTATGCATACATTGCTCAAATAAACGCCTAGGAAAACCTGCTAGTATGTTATAATTACGTTCAATTTGATTCAGTTTATTTATATACAGCACCTATCCAGAACAAATGTCTCAATACACTTTTCTAATAACTGTGAATTAAATCTAATCATATTGATTGCAAGGCAACATATAAAAGGGATCACAGTTATCAAACAATGTAGTCAGGTTCCGTTTATTATACAAATTGGTTAAAACGTTTTCTACTTAAGGAAACCCAGCAGATTGCAACGAGTCACTGATAGATGAAGATATACTAGTACATATAAAAAAGTAGAATATTGCACGGAAGTACAATATGTCTTGCTAGTCATCTCACAAAATGGAACTCATATATTATATAGAATCATTACACATAGTGATATATTCCAAGCTTTGTTCCTTGCAATTTTGATGATTATGGCTTACAGACAATGAAAATTTAGTGTCTGAGAAAATTAGAATAGTGTGAAAAATGTCATTTTTGGAAACATCCTAATCAGCTAATCAACTCAAAACACCTTCAAAGGTTTCCTGACATTTAAACGGTCTCTCGGTCAGTAGGCGTCACAATCATGGGGAAGACTGATAACTGGACAGATGTCCAGAAGACAGTCAACGACACCCTTCACAAGGAGGGGAAGCCACAACGGGTCATTGCTGAAGAAACTGGTTGTTCAGAGTTCTGTATTCAAGCATATTAATAGAAAACTCAGTGGAAGGAAGAAGTGTGGTAGGAAACGGTGCTCAAGCCACTCGTGAACCAGAAACAACATCAGAAGTGTCTTACCTGGGCTAAAGACAAAAGGAACTGGACTGTTGCTCAATGGTCCACCGGTCTGTTTTCAGATGAAAGTAAATTCTGCATTTCATTTGGAAATCAAGGTCCCAGAATCTGGAGGAAGAGAGGAGAGGCACAGAATCAATGCTGGTTGAGGTCGGATAGGAAATTTCCACAATCAGTGATGGTTTGGTGTGCCATGTCATTTCCTGGTTCTGGTCCACTGGATTTTTTGAAGTTCACAGCAAACGGAGACGTCTAGCAGGAAAATCTAGAGCACTTCATGGTTCTCTCTGCAGACAGGCTTTATAGAGATGTTGGTTTTATTTCCCAGCGGGACTCGACACCTACCCACTCTGCCAAAGGTACCGAAGCTGGTTCAGTGACTGTGCTGTTCCTGTTGTTGACTGGCCAGCAGTCTATCCTGACCTGAACCCCATAGAAAATCTCTGGGCTGTTAAGAGGAAGATGAGAGACACCAGACCCAGCAAGGCGGATGAGCTGAAGGCAGTTATCAGAACAATCTGGACTTCCACTACAGCTACGCAGAACCACAGACTCTATGCCACAAAAAAATTCTGTAGATTTAATAGACCTTTTGTTGATTGATCTACTGTGATATTGTAATTTTCTGAGACACTTAATTATGGGTTTCCTCTGACTGTAAGCCAAAATCATCAAAATTATAAGAAATAAAAGCTTTAAATATTTCACTGTATGTGTAATGACTAACTGTTCAATTTTCTACAATAACTGCCAGAAATATTATTACACAAGTGGCAGTGGACAGTCGCTTGTATTGTGGTGTTGACTTTGCAGCAATCCCTCATACTGAGCATGCCTGTGGCAACAGCGGAAAGGAAAACTCCCCTATCAACAGGAAGAAACATCCAGCAGAAGGTAATAGCACTAACAACTGCAAGATGTAGTGATAATTTGTTTGTCACATGTTATAAAGTCCATGTTGTGTATCCATCCATCCATTTTCCGACACGCTTATCCCTGCTGGGGTGGCAAGGGGTGCTGGTGCCTATCTCCAGCTGTCAATGGGCGAGATTGCTGTGAATTAAATTCAGTTTATTTGAATTGTGCCAAATCACAACACGTCATCTCAAGGCACTTCACAGTGTAAATTCAATTGTTTCATACAGATATATTGGTTTAAACATTTTCTATCTGAGGAAACCCAGCAGATTGGATCAAGTCAATGAGTTGTACCATTTAATTCCTCCTGTATGAGTGTGTAGTGACAGCGGACAGTCCCATTTTTTGATTTGATTTGATTTATTTGAAAGGGAACAGTGCAATTTAATAAAACACATGACATGACAATTCATGAGTTCAAAAAGCCAGAATTAGCCAAAGGCTATTTTTCATCTGTAGTCCCCTGGTCATGATGTTTAAAAAGCATTACAATACAAGAATACCTACAACACCGACTCACACTTAGTAAGGACATGAGATTGATCTCGACAGACCTGACACAAAGACAAAAAAACACTGGTGCTAAGAAAATAAAAACAATACAATACACCACAATAAAGTAGTACAAATGTACAAATATAGCACAACCGATGTAGTATTAGTGTTGGCAGAGGTATATATCTATACAAGCCATTTTTTCAAATGTTTAGTGATCAAGTTGATATTTGTTTGATTTCATCTGGTAATGAGTTCCATTCCCCGGCACCTCTCACAGATCAGGCCGCCTGACTAAAGGTGCTCTTCCTCAGAGGAATAGCACAGTCTCCTCTTACAGAGCCTCTACTCACACACTCACTGTTGTCTCTAAATTCATGAATTGTATCACTGACCTTGCAGCAATCCCTCATACCGAGCATCGATGTGGTGGCAGTGGAAAGGAAAACTCCCCTTCAACAGGAAGACACCTTCAGAGGAACCAGAACCTGACTCAGTGTGAACGGCTTTATAGAAATATTGCCACAACCAACTGGGCTCTGAGAAGACAGAGCGTACACTCAAAACGAGCACAGAAGCACTGATCCAGGAATGCATTTCATGTCAGAGAACAATTAAACCCTAATAACAGTAGTGCTTCTATTTGCTGCTGGCTGGCTGGATGGATGGATGGATGGATGGATGGATGGATGGATGGATGGATGGATGGATGGATGGATGGATGGATGGATGGATGGATGGATGGATGGATGGATGGATGGATGGATGGATGGATGGATGGATGGATGGATGGATGGACGGACAGACAGATATGGATATAAAATAATTGGAATATTGAATAAGTGTATTCTTAATAAAGTAGCTTACTCCTAACATTATTGACTCCTCTCCTTAAATGATCCATTCTCATCTCTTCCTCATTGAGTTCTTTGGCTTGACTTTTCAGACACCCCCCCCCCCCCCCCCTTCCCAACTTCCTCTGTTGAGTATTAAGAAAAACAATACATATGTTCTAAATAAACAGCAAAAATACTGTCCATGTCACTGACCAAAAAGGAAAGGAGAATCAGGACTAAACCACAATCATGAACAGTTCTGTACCAAATTAGGTCATGTACCAATAGGAATCACAATAAAAAGCCTCCCTGCATAACACTGGTCTGTTTTGACCTGCATGATAATTAACTTTTTTGCCCTTGAGCTCTGTAAAGTGGCATCACCCCAACTAATAGACCACAACCCATTATTTTCCTCTCAAAATTCCACGTCTAACATAGTGGTGCACTTTAACACAGTTTAATAGGCAGATGGTATATTTCACATTTCTGCAACATAAGATCCATACCTCAGATTTTGCTCAGTTTTAATTAGTCCTTACTTTTAAATTGCAGTTGGCAAATTCCTTTAACTTGTAAGGGTCTCGTACTACTACACAGGAACATGTGAGATATATGTAATGTCCCAAAAAGTCTGTGGGTTTGAACGTCAGTTATGAATTTACACTGGCTGCCCAGTAGGGGGCGGTGTATTAGAGAAACAGATGGGAGTCCAGAAAACGTGACTCAACACTCAAACTTCCACACACGCACACAACACTTTTAAACATCTGTCCACTGCCATGAGCACAATGAATGAAAAATAGTGTTATTTTGTTGCCATTGGGTAGAAGGAGGATGAACGGGACTGGGAAATGTCTCTTTTGGACACGATTAGGAAAAGTTTGCTATGATGAACTCATTCATGCTCATTAAAGCCACGGCAGCGGGGCGTGTGTAGCCGTGAGTGGAGCAGGGATTTCCCATGTTTCCCCACTGTACGCATCCTGCGTCACGTAGGCTTTCTTTCTAACGTTGTGACGCCGGGGCTACAGGAGGAGAGGAGAATGAAGCTTTAATTTCCCCAGAGAGTGAAGGGACGTTTTAATCGGACCTGAACGTAGAAGTGAAAATCATTAATAAAAATGCAACGATTCTGACTCATAGGACTGAGTAAAAACGAAGCAGTTCATCGGGACGTAAAAAAAACGTGAATTATCCCAGTCCTGTATCCGAGGCATGTCGTTATTTGTTTGTGACAACCCACATCCTAAGGGGATCCAATACTGCAGCCTTTTAAGAAGCTGGACAAAAATGGGTTGTGGGTTCAACCGACCATGCATTTTAATGGTGAACAGCAGGATGCCACATGCAGGACGACCAGCCTGCTGATCGCATGACGAGCCTGGTGTTATTATCACCTCCTGGTGTCTGAGTCTGTCCACACTGATAATAATGGTGTGTGTGCTTTATGCGAACATTATTCTGTCACATTAAAACATCATATCATATGTGAACGTGAAAAAAGCTCCGTCATTCTTTATCCTTCACTCTTCGTCCAGGTATAGGTCGCCTTCTCCGTCTGATTTCATCTCCTGTTATATTAAATTATGTTTAATCAAAAACACATCTTTCTCTTGTCACACGATTAAGTTCAGCGAGCAGGAGAACAACCAGGCCGCTGGTAACCATCGCTTCCATTAGCTACAGCAGCTACAGAGAAGGCCGTGAACAGCCCCTCGTTCAGAATGGAAGCCTGTCTGCAGCGGATGACGTGACGTCATGTCGCTATGGTGACCGGGCAGTATAAAAGCGGAAGGCTGAGACGTGAGCTGCGCACACTGACTCAAGCAGCATCAGCAGTGAGGTAAGCCAGAACTCCGCGGTGTCACGTTCAAGTTTCGAGAATTTAACGTATTTATTATATACGTATTCTTATCAAATACCCATCAGGTGTCGGTTTAAAGTGCTTTCGCCAGATAAGTTGTCGTCACGGGAAGCTAGAGGCGTTGTTGCGTCCGACATCTGCTTCCGTTGTTAATAAAACAGGTATTATGGTGCAGAGAGGAGTTTGTTGGCAGATCAACGGTTTAGAGGGATTTCCTGACCAGCCCTGCTCGCAACGTTTGCAAATGATGCCTTCAGGAACAGACGGAGAATGGGAGGGGATGCGCAATGGCCTCTTTATCTCGAAGCGCTTCTTTTTGACCAAGTTTTATTTCGTCGAGTCTTGTAACGTTGGCGCTAAAAAAAATGCGTCACCGCGGGAATTCTGCGCAGCGGAAAGGGAAATTTAGTCAATTTAGTCAAATATTTTGCATTGCACAGGATTAGCCTGTGCGAGCAACGTGACTTTAGAAGCTCGCAGTGCTGCATCTGCGGAAGTAAGACTGGACTCCATGTTACGTAATCCGCTGCATAAAAACGAAGGCTCTATTATTGGGCTTTTTTTCCCTGTGAAATACTCGGAAACACGGAGTTCATAGCGGGACATGATTTACTGTTTTAGTCATAATGGTGCAGTTTTGCATCCTGACGCTGGGGCTGAGGTGAATAAATGAAGCTACGTGCCTGATCCGCTCTTCGTGATGAAGTCTGACGACGTTACACACTCGCAGGGGATGAATGTGCCAGAGTGACGAGAAACGAAGTGAACAATAATGACTTTAAAAAGCATATTAAAACGCACGTAAATGTTTTCATGTGCATCCGAATACTAGAGGGGGAAAAGTGTCGCAGGATTCTGCCGCAGTTTGACTCGACGGACCTGTTGACGAGGCCTTGTTTTTTTTTTTTTTTTTTTTTCTTCCCTGAAAGCGTCTGAGCCAAATTAACCGCGTTGAAACTATCAGGAGAAATGGACGTGGAGGGAAACTAAACACGGAGCTTTCTCCGCCGTGGGGTTGGAGCGGCTGACAGGAAGATGCAGCCATGTCTGGCTGGATGAAGGTCATCACTCCAGGTGATGAAGGGCACAGCAGGCCTGCTTCACCCACGCCAGGCGACGTTCTCCTGTTGGTTTCATCTTCATTTATTCGACACTGTAGACGCAGACACGGACAGTCGCGGCTCGTATCTAAATAAAAACCGCCTTTAAGTGAAGGTGACACACAGCAGCATCTTAGCATTAGCTGTGTGTGACCTAGCTTGGTTTTGTTTAAGGCCTTACGCTCGCAGTGGGGGGGAAATAAAAAGCCGTGTGCATTCTTGGAGTACATATTTTCAATTCTTTGTTCTGAATATTAAATTAGCACATTTTTTAAATCTAAATAACCTATTCAAGTTATTGCATCGTTTTTAGGGCTGTTCCTCAATAACCCAAATGTTAGCTCATTTTGCTCCTAATGCTAATGAGGTTCACCCTCACTAATGATGACGCCTAGTGTTGGCTCACTCTGCTAATAGCAGCACTTTATGAATGGCTACCAGCTGATAAAAACTCCTTCTGCCTACCTTTAATTAGTCTGTTAGCCAATGAGAGAAGTCACAGATAAGGTACGCCACACCACAGTGAAGAAAATAGAACTAACAGGCTGCTGGTACCAAGATATGCTGAGGTTTTAGAAAAGTTAAAAGTTTCCTATATGGAGCATAGAGTAAAGCCAGGTTGTCCCTTCTTGAAGTTGTGGCTGCACTCTGCTGACCAGCTGGATGAAAGATGGCTATTTAGTTTTTTATCATGCTCACAGAAACGTCCAATTTTGTTTCCAGTGATTACAAATAACTATATTATGAACAGTCGTGGTGTGGAAATTAAACTCATCATTGCCACTGTGAGGGGACGCTGATTTGAAAACGCGGTGGAGCCATGAGTCGGCCGGTGAGCTGATTTTAAATAAAAGCAGTTCAATACTATTCTGCATATTTGTTTGTGTTATTACTATGAAACAGGTATTTCTTTTTTTGGGGTTGTATCACAGGGTTGTGAATCTGATAACAGCCCAGCAAAACTGGTTGCACAAGAAGGACTAGGATTTTCTTGATAAAAAAAAATACGCAGCCCCAGAGTTAGCCTCCGTCTCTACAGGTTTCAGAACGTGGCTCGCAGGTGCACAGCTCGTGGCGAGGCTCATTTACATACTCGAGTCATGCTGTGCGGGCGAGCTTTTTTTAATTTTATTTTCCAGATTAACTCAGTTTTCCCCCTCTGAACGGTGGGACGGTCGGTATGACTGTCCCGTTTGATGGTGCAGCCGCAGCTCTTCTACGAACGAAGTCATTGACTCATTCGAACATTCACAATGACTCAGCTTTTCTCTGCCTAACTGGCTGCGTTTTTAGGAAATGAGCCACCTCACAGGGAAGAAGGGGCTCGCATGGCGCTGCAGGCAGGAAGCAGGAACGCTTTTAAAAGCCTGATTTAACAGCCCTGAACACGCGGCATCAAATGACCCCCGGCCGTCACAACCCAGTCCCCGAAACGTGTCGGGTTTATCCTGTATCCCTTACCATCATTTATACTGTAGGTCGCTGAAATCTGCTCAGTGGAATATTCCGAATGAGGTTGTGAAATTAGGCCATAAAAGACTTCCCATTTTGGCCCATGTTGCGCCATTTCCTTTGCTTTCTTACCACGTATCCGTCTTCCTGAATTTGATGCATTTTGATATACAACGCATGCACCTTGGGGTCCTGCTTACGTTTTTTTTTTATTTGCAGCATCAAGGTGCAAAATCTAGCTGCACTTTTTCCAAGATACACCGACCGATGACAAGTTTGGTTTCTTAGTTAGGTTGAACCAATATTTGGAGCGACAGCAGGAAGCCTAGTCCTTGCTGGGGTCAGTTAAAAGCCGGATACGTCCTGTAAAGTCTGCCTGAGCCAGCAAGTTTTAGACAGGAGACACGATGATGACGAACATCTGAGTGACTTGTTCAAAGCTGCAGCGAGACATGTCCGAGGTGACGATGTAAAAAAAAAAAGTGCCTCTAACAGGAACGCTGGTGAGGAGGAAGTCAGAGGAACTGTTTGTAAAAGGAACGTTCCTTTTTATTGCACGTTAGGGGAGAAAACTCAAAAAGCCGGTGCTGAAAAGACTCAGAAATGGGCGGGTAGGAGGAAAAGACATTACCCAATTGGATGTTCTGCAACGTCTCTGTCCAATCGACCCACTGCAGTGGAAAAACACTGAGGAGGAGGAGGATGAGGGTGTGACAGAGGCATAGGAAGCTGGGGGAAGGTTTGAATCGGCAAGGGCGGACCAAGGAGGAAGGCTGGGGGGTGGGGGGGGGGGCGGTGCGGTAAAGTCAGGATACACTCGGTGAACTCGCGGTTGACAAATCTGCAAGCGGCAAAGCAAATAAATAGATAAAAGGAATGACAATTCAACAAACTGAAATAAGTGCTGCGTGTGTTCCCCTTAAAGACATTTTACAGAAAATGGGACAAATGAGGGCATTTCCAACTGGGACAAAAACTGGCAGGAGGGGAAAATGCTGCGTCATGCTTGTCTGTGATGTTTTCACACATCCAGGTTTTAACATCTGACCACCCAGTCCAAACTAGTGTGTCTGTTTCCGTCTGGTTATGAGTTATCTGCCCCCCACCCACCCACGCCGGGCCCCGGGGGTCCCTGCTGTGCATCCCTCCTGACGTCTGAGTGGAAACTGGGCCGAAGCTTGGGGGAGGGGAGGTTGTGCGTTGTGAAAACGAGACGACCAGACATAGAGAAACAGGACAATGAGACTCAGGAGACAGGACAAATCTGGGCTCAGAGGGTCCAATTTTGGGGGGAAGGGGGGGCTGTATTTTAATGATTATGTCTGGGTTTGGGGTTGTGGAAGGGGGGGGGAAGCCACATGACTAGCTGGGAAGTTCTACTACACTTCCCATAATTCAGTCTGATCCAGGCCTTGCACCATTTCGTTTATTTTGTACCTTCGTGGGTGATGGCACCTGCTTTCTTTGGGAGCAGATGACCCCCTAAAGCTTCGCTGGTCTGCTGACCTGCCTTTATTATCAGCTGTGAGCTGACGGCTCTACCAGAGGGGGGCGGGGCCCCTCTGTCCTTCCTTACTGAGGAAATAAAAACAAAAGCAGATGGAGCAATACCAGGTAAAATCCTGCAGTAAAAGCACGATGGAGCTTCTCCGCTACGCGCTGCGTCCTCTCCTAACGTTAACATTAACCCTGTGATATTAACGAGTGGCAGCAGGCTGCCCTCCACCACACAATGGGGCCCCTGTAGGCGGTCGCGTTTCAGTGTGAGAGCGCTCTGAATACCAGACTGCGGCCTATTGAGCCCTCTGTTGAAAAGGGCCGGAACGTCAGAGTGAAGAAAAGTGAAGATGTCGGCACCGGAGCGCTCCTCGTTAATTAGAACCTCGGTTTTTTACCGAACCTCAGCAACGGGAATTACTCTTAGAGATGCACCGGTCATTCGTCTCCATGCTGCTACGGAATGCTGGGTTCGCTTTAGGTTAGATTCAGATTTGTTTTCCCCCTCTAAAGACTCATGTCGCACAAAAGAGAAGTATTTTTTTTTTTTTTTATAGGAATCCAGCCAACAATTTACCAGATTCTTCCTGCTCTATGCATAAAAGCACCCCCCCCTGACTGTAACGATCAAGTGAAACGATGAGGCCTGATTGGGTCATTTGCCACCGATCAGCCAATCCCTGAAGCAGCCTCTGGGCAGCTCTAGAGGATCCGGCCGGGGTTGCTTCATCAAGTGTGTGCAGGTTGACACGCACGACGTGTCTGAGCGTGTTGAGCCGACAGGAAGACGGTGAAGCTGGGTTCACCTGGAGCCACGCGTTTGACATTCAGCTCCGGCTGATTTTTCTCTGCCTGTTCTCGCTCAGGAGACATTTTAACCTGCTCAGAGACGCAGAAAGGACCGCGTCGTCTGTCAGCGGGGCGGCCATTTTGTTCCGGGAACCCAGGGCAACTGCTCCCTGTGCAGAGAAAAGTGAGACGTTAGCATGCAGGGAGGAGGAGAGGAAGCGGGTTATAGGAGGAGGAAAGGCAACCCTGAATTATGTGACCACACAAAGTAGAAGCAGTGCAGTCACATTGTACACGACCCCCCCCCCCTGCCAGCCTCTCTCCTCTGGTGACCTTGTGTTGCAGATGCTGGCTGCAGCGCTTAAAATGGCTGCTCTACTCTGAAGGAAAAGTAAAGCAGAGAAACCAAGGCGAGGCGTGTGGACCGCTGCGTGTAACAGTTCAGGCCGTGTTACCTCAGTCACAGGACGCTCCACATGTGCACAGTCAGCATTAACGTTATGGTCCTGCCAGGTAGAATCGATGAATTGTAATCTGGTCACCCCCGCGGTCTATTTAAAGTACTCCCACAATGCATTTCAGCGGATTGACAGCTTGTCCCCAACAGATTAGGGGATTAGAGTGGGTGAAAATGACAAGCAGCCTACCTGGTCCACACGGACGCCAGAACGCTGAAGCCAGACGCAGCTTTAGGCCTTTCTTCAGAAAGTCTGCTGCACTTGTAGGTTTTTCTACCTGCGCTACAGGTTAATTGGTGTGGCCAGTGGCTTTAAGCACAAGTACAGGTATCTGGACAATTTATTGGTGCATTTCTATTTGCTACCTCCATCGGCTTCTTTGTTTAGCGGGTAATGGGCGATATTAAGGCGTAACACAGCCTGATCAGACCATGCAACAGGTCCCAGGAGGTGGAGGCTGCGTGGATCCTGCAGATCAACGCTCTGGCTGAGACGGCGCAGAGAAAAGGAGGTCAAATAGTTGAGTCCCGGCCAGACCTCCCTCTCTGCTCTCTCTGCCTCATCACACGGCAGCCCTCTGATCCCGCTGACTTTTTTTTAAAAACATGTCCCTGCATGGCGCGGCCCCTCCAGACCCCCCAGCAGCCAGAAACAGGCCGTTGATGTGAAACAGAGCCACGCCCATCCATGTTTTCAGCCACGGCGCCTGGGTTAGAACCTGGTACCTGCTGCCGCCTGCCTCTCCTCAGCTCCTCTGGACCCCACAGCAACTTCAGGCCCTTTTTTTTTTTTTTTGGTGTGGCTTTCACAAGAAAAGGAGGGAACGTTTCTGCACGGTGCTTTATTAACGCACCTTTTCCTGTTTGAATGCAGAGGACATCTCCCCACGCCGTCACTTCCCCTTCATGTTCCTCTAATGAAGATGTCACAGGATGACTTGGAGCTATGAGGAGGAATGTGTTGTTATTGGCTCTCTGATCTAATCCTGTAATCCATGCATAAAAAACGTTATGCTAACTCCGGCTTCACCTGCACAGCTTTGACTTTCTGCATGATTTTAATCATCGGTATTACTGAGACTTTTGTCTTGCGGCGTTGAAAACTGTGATTACGGGCTGGCTGCAGCACGACTTACCAGTCCGACCTGACTAACTAGCCCCGGTTTGGGCGAACGTCCGTCATGAAAATATCCGTCTGATGTTCCAGCAGAGGCCGGGTCGCATCAATCACGTCGTTTGTTTCTGTCCTGCAGGTACCTCCACAGCCCCTAAGCAACAGCAACCATGTCAGACCTCTGTGTTGGAATCAACGGGTGAGTCTGAGTTGTGTTTTAGAAACAAGCCGTCAGAGGTGACGGCAGTGAGGGCACTAAATGTTTGTTTTTTGTCTTATGTAGTCAAAACTTCTCCTTTCTCGCCCCTATGCATGAAATTTCACCTTCTGACACTTTTAGCCCCAGTTATTAAAATTATCGCTTCAAATCTTCAAGGTTTTCTTTAAGTATTATGCAAATATGGATAGTGATGTGAAAAAATATTTTTTTCAGTATGAACGCACAGTTGGAGTGATGGTTTTGTCCTTCAAAGAATCCATAAGCAGCTTTTAATGTCTGTCTCTCCCGCTCTGCAGCTTCGGTCGCATTGGCCGCCTGGTCCTGAGGGCTTGCCTCCAGAAAGGCATCAAAGTCGTAGCCATCAATGACCCCTTCATTGACCTGCAGTACATGGTGAGAAAACCTCCTTCTTCATAAGTTGCTTCATCTTATTGCCTTTTTTGTCACATGTAGAATCGTAGAGAGGAGTCGTATATCCAGGAGCTGCAGGTCAGCGCCTCGATGCAGGGCTGCTGGGCTTCCTTAGAGAAGCTTTGAAGCAGTAAAGTTCGTCGTTTGATAACTAGGATCATTAGGAACAGATGCATGTCGGATCCGATTGGCTTCACTTTGTTGTTGTAACATTTAAATGAGCTGAATTGAATTGAGCACACATAGAAGTGTGGAGCCTTGTCTGGCCATTAAAAACAGCAGGTCCTCCATCTTGTGAGTGGCATTAGCTCCATGGGAACCAGTCCAGTTTCGTTGGCAAACTGGGGTTGTGAAAATTTTTTTTCTAAGATTTACGTTAAACTCATTTCAATCAAAATTATACAAATTCATTTTAGTTTGAGCCAAAATTAGAACAGAAAATTAACAATATCTGCAAATAGAAATAAAATAAGAGAATACAACTTAGTACAAAATGCATTTAAACTGACCCTAATTTACCTCTTTGGGTACTGAAATATACCAAACCTCTTCAGTTTCATCTTATTCATATTAACCAAACTAGATTTAGATCCTTTTTTTTAATGTGTAAATTTAAAATGTTTAACATTGCTAGATTTTAAAGCTATTTGCAGTCACTGTTGCTTTTCTGTCTTATAGCTAAGATCAGATTGTTATATGTACTAATTATACACTAAAAGGCTCTTACCATGATTCATTTTATTCCAAATGTAAAAAATAAAGCAGAAAACAGCCTGTGGGACTCATTCTTTCATACCCGCCCCTTCATAGGTCTACATGTTCAAGTATGACTCCACCCACGGCCGTTACCATGGCGAGGTCTCCCATGACGGTGGCAAGCTCATCGTTGATGGCAGCCCCATCTCTGTTTTCCAGTGGTAGGTGACAACCCTTGAATTTTCTGATTGCCAAGAAGTAGTCGAGGACTACAAAGTCATTTTGAAAAAAAAAAATGCAAATGCTTATTTGTTGTGTGAAATAAAAAATCCAGCATTTTAATAACATGAATGTAGTTTGATTGTTGAAGAAATGGAATGTCTAAATCATATTGATCCAAAGATGCACTCATTTTCACAGAGGCCATATTAATTCAATTAAAGGCATAAAGCTTCCTACATTTTAAGGGGTTTTGTCCTGAAAACAATCTTGTGGCTGAGTAACAAGCCCTGGACATGGATCTGTCTTTCTGTGAAAACGCTTGCTGCATGCAGACAATAATTGATATAAAAAATGAAAGTCTGCTTTTGAGTAATGCTCAAGGTCTGATTTTACTATTAAATTAAAAGCAAAATATATGTTTAGTAAAAGTAAAATACTTTGTGTTTTACATAATTTCAGGAAGATTTTAGTTTGTCTCATTTCTTTTCTATAGTCACTCTTAAACTGTGGTCAGGGGCCTCACCAAAGCGTGCTTTACACCCCCTGCTTACAGTGAGACGGTTATTGTTTGAGGCATATTTTGGTGCAGTTCCCATGTTGCTTTGCTGGAGCGAAGCCTTCTGCTTCAGCCTCTGAGCAGCTGTTGGTTTAGCACATTGTGACAACGGGAAAACCGACAGCGCGGCCATAGAAGAGACATTCCTGCCTCACAACAGCCTCCTGCCAGTTTACACACCAAGAACACTGAGTGCACAGGCTCAGCACAGATTTCTTTTTTTTAACGGTCTCCTTGGTCTCTTCCAGCATGAAGCCTGCTGAGATCCCCTGGGGCAGCGCTGGCGCCAAATACGTGGTGGAGTCCACCGGCGTCTTCCTCAGCGTGGAGAAGGCCTCCGTACGTACGCACAGGGAAGCACACACTTAAAGCGGTGCGGCGAGTGACCCAGTTCCTAACCCGCGCTTTCACCTCGTTTCCAACAGTTTCACATCCAGGGGGGCGCCAAGCGCGTGGTCGTCTCCGCCCCCTCACCTGATGCCCCCATGTTCGTCATGGGAGTTAACGAGGACAAATACGACCCGTCCTCCATGACCATCGTCAGGTAAATCCTAGAAATATAATTTTTTAACTGGTAGCCTTTTTAAAAGTCTACCTGGGTAATGAGACGTTTGTTTTTTTTCTGTTTCTTCATAGTAATGCCTCTTGTACCACCAACTGCCTGGCTCCCCTGGCCAAAGTCATCCACGACAACTTTGGCATCGAGGAGGCTCTCATGGTCAGACGTGTTCCTTCATCTCTTCTCTGCTTTTAGTCTTCTTAAAGGTCTCCGTGTCTTCACGCAATGTCCCTCCGCCCTCCTCAGACCACAGTCCACGCCTACACAGCCACCCAGAAGACAGTGGACGGCCCCAGCTCCAAGGCCTGGCGTGACGGCCGCGGCGCCCACCAGAACATCATTCCAGCTTCCACCGGCGCCGCCAAGGCCGTGGGCAAAGTCATCCCCGACCTTAACGGGTGCGTTGGGCGAACCGGGGCCAACCGGGTCAAAGCGTAAGGTCTTAAAGCAAAGGGGCTTAATGTTTCTCTCTGTTTTCTTCCAGCAAGCTGACAGGAATGGCGTTCAGGGTGCCAGTGGCCGACGTGTCTGTGGTGGACCTGACCTGCCGCCTGTCCAAGTCCGCGTCCTACGCCGAGATCAAGGAGGCCGTCAAGAAGGCCGCGCACGGGCCCATGAAAGGAGTGCTGGGCTACACCGAGGACCAGGTATTCCACAGGACCCTAAACGCCTCGCACAGGTATGAAAAGGAGACGTCTGAGTAACCTGTGTCGTCTGTGGTTGCCAGGTGGTGTCCTCTGACTTCATCGGCGACACCCACTCCTCCATCTTCGATGCTGGCGCCGGCATCTCCCTCAACGACAACTTTGTCAAACTCATTTCCTGGTGAGTGTCTGAATATCCGACACGTTTACAGCAGCGAACCCCCTCGCTCATCCAACGGGAGACGACGCATTAAACATGTTGCCCCTCCTTCCAGGTATGACAACGAGTACGGCTACAGCAACCGCGTGGCCGACCTGCTGCTCTACATGCACTCCAAGGAGTAGACGCTTCCCGTCCTGAGAGGAAGCGAGGAAAGGGACCACCGCTAATCATCATATACCCCCCCCCTCCCTTCTCTTTTACACAAAAGCCCCACCAATAGCCAAGTCATTGCATTTCCAACCCCTTTAGCTCTACTACAGCATATGTAGGCAGACGCAAACGTGTGTTTGAGTGTTTTGAGTTGATCCGTGTTTTCCTTTAATGACGAGGCGACAGTTCGGTGAAAGTATTCGTGTCCGTGTGCCCTCTCTCCACCTCTCCACTGCCAATTTAGATGTGTCATTATGGCTGAGTACTACTATGGTAACTACTGTATCCATCTCACTGTTAGTGTGGTTTAAAAGCTTCGTCACCAGTGGGAGGAGGACCCCAGAGAGGCAGACCTACTGTAACTGCTTAAGAATTAAGAGATGAGAAAATAAAGTTTGAAAAAACCTCTGACGCCTCTTTCGTGGTCCGGCTTCGTATCGGTAAATAAAAGAAATGTGTAGGTTGGTGTTTCGCAGGTCTGTAAGGATCCTTGGATGAACTAATTCTAAGGTGAGGTTAACAGTCAAGTCTTATTTTAAATCTACGCTTACCTTTTGTGGATTGTGAATGTATTGACTGAAAAGACCAACAAAATTAGAGATTAACACCAAGAGAAGGAAGTCCCGGCTGAAATAAACAAAGATGGAGAAGCCAGGCAGCTGACCGTTATACTCGCTCTTCTTTCCTGCTATAATGACGAGCAAAAGCAGGACTGATGGCAGCTCTCCTCTCACCCACATGAGAAATACAACAAAAGATGGGTTCTCAGGCTGGGGTTTGTAAGAAGGAGGAGGAGGCGGGGCTTAGGACATTCCTTCCTGGTTAGCCAATCAGCTGTGAAAAGCCAAATATAAACAAGGGGAGCTCGTTCATAAACCACATTTGGAGCACATAATGTCTAGAAGTAAAAAGTAGTAATTCAAAAACTTAAAAACACTAAACTATAATTTAGGGACTGAAATACATAGGAACTGTTTGATTTGAATAGCTGAATTACTTTTTTTTGTAGCAATGATATCACTATCCATCATACAAAAATATGAAATAATGAGCCAATTCTGGTCTTTAAAATGAATAACAAGGTTATAGTTGCCACGGCTGCAATTATCTGTTACTGACTTCATTAAGTGTGTCGGTCTGCCTCTGTCTACATGTTTTCAGTCAAAATATTGCTAAAGTGAATGTTACTCATCAGTAACCACCTCTGGTTAAAATAAGTCTGAACTGGGTCATCTAACCTACTTATTTCCCCCCTGTTATATTAAGCACTTTTCAAAAAGAGGTCTGTCAAGCAGAAGTAGGACTTCTGAAACTCCAAACAGCTGAATGTTAAGTAAAGCAAAGTAATAAGGACATTTTTTTATCTACGTACACACTCACCTGTTGAGGTAGACTTGTTTAATTGCTTGTTAAAGTCAGTGGATTGCTTCCTGCAGGATTATAGATAAGTCCATGATCACTTTGATGAATCAATGGCACACAGTATCAACACAGTTCTAAAGGAAACAGTGGGTCCAGTACTTGTAAGGTGTACCTATCTAATAAAGTGGCTGGTGTGTGCATCCATTTTTAAAATGAGACTTCTTGTCCTGTCCTACAGACATCAGTTGTTGCTTTTTTATTTCTTTACACATTCTGATCCAGGGATACTGATTGCTATGAAAGTTGGGAGAGCTTCCATTTTGACTTACTTCAGTAATATTTAAAGATGAGATTTTTTTCTCATCCTGGCACTTCATTGTTTTGCTGGAGCCTATGTTCTAACTAAGTAGAGTATTAGAAGAATCACATGTGCTGTTCGTTTGGAGAGTATTCAGAATATTTAGCTAAATAAACGGATGCCGGTATTTCTGCTGCAGTACTCTTGAAGAAGTTGGACAGTTTTGGTGAAGGTTGGAATCAGAAATGTCATTATTGTCTTGAAAATCTGCCATTCTACAACTCTTAGGTGAGGAGAGCCACTGTTCACGCCCTCTTCGTTCTCTCATTCTCTACATTACGCCTGAACAGGAAGAACAGGCAGGAAAACTGTAACGCCACCTGCTGTCTCAGGTTGGTACTGCAACCAGAGCCACAAGACAATGAGGTAAAACTAAAATCAGCATAACTCATAAGTCTGTTTAGTTCGGACACTGAGGTTAGCTCTATGATAACAAGAACTGTAAGCAAGGAAATCTATCTAACTATTTGATTTACAATTTTTACGTTTTGATCAAGATGCATAAAGCATCTGAGCAACAACATCAGCCCAGTCACCTCTGGAGTGGCATAGCATCCTTACCACAGCTAAAACAAATCTCGATAAAAAAAACAACAACAACTGATCCAATAGTCGAATGAAAACCTGCAAACTAGTTTCCCCGACTGATCATTATTTTAAAAGGAAGAAAGTTTTATGTGTCATTGCAATTGTAATTTCTCACATGGTTTGCCTTCTGCATTAAACTCATCCCTTAGGGAACAGTGGGCCTTTTACAGAACCCAGGGAGCAATCTGGGGTTAAGGGTCTTGCTCAGGGGCCAAGGTGGCAGTCTGTGGGGATTGAACCAGGTACTTGCAACCTTCTCAGAGTATACTGCTTTAACCACTGGGCCACCACGCCTCCGTCAGTTGGGTGGTGGTTTAGAGAAAACCCAATAGAGAAACCTACGTTGGAAATCTTTCCAGAACAAAGCATATAGGTGAGCTCGAAGGAAGAACAGGAATATAAGGAGGAACCATTATACCGTTTTTGGAACTTTGCATCTATTAAAAACAAAAAAGAGCACTACTGGAAACCGATACATACAAGCAATACAGAGCAATACACATAGCAATCGAGTCACTGCTTAAAGTTTAAGCAATAAAAACATGCCTTCTGTAAAATCTTCAGCATTTGGGGTGAGAACTCAAATTCTTGTTAGAACGTTTTGAAGTCTGATCCCACGTACTGGTGTCTATGAAAGAGAAGCATGTGTGGCTATAATAATTTTCTTCTTGCATTATCACTGGTGACCTCCGAAGTAAAGGTCACCCCCCACTGTTCGTATTCAAATGGCCTAACAAATAAAAATAAAAATGCTCACAATAATATTGCATCTGTAAGAACAGTGTTGTGGATCACACAAAACTAGTTTAGTTGCAGTTCAGAAGGTTTGGGAAATGTCAGGACGGTGAAAACGTTTTGACAACAGTACTATTACATGAAGCGAAGGGAATAACACCTACTGGTATGTTGGAGAAAATAACATCATAGATAGACCAAAGCTCTATTGTACTTTATATCAGAAGACTGCTGCTGCAGATGCATTTGTCTGAAATATTTCCTTTCTCAGTCTGTGGCTGTAAAAAAAGGAGCTGAGGCAGCAAGGGGGGAGCTCTAGATTTACAGCTCCTGCTATGTTCTGACCCACATCTGCGATCATGATATATGAGCTATGACCGAAACAATAAGTTTCTGGATTCAACTGGCTGAAATGAACTTCTGCTAGAGGGTTGTAGAGTTCAGCTCTAAAAATTGTATCAGAATCTCAGCCATCTGGGAATAGTCTTGAAAATAAGTTGTCAGAAAGCAGGGGTTTGTAATTCTTACCAAATAAACTTTTTTACATGGTCTGCCTGGTCTATTTGATTTACCTTTATTATAAGCCTTCCAGATGAAGAACCCTTTTAAGTTTACTTTAGACAGAAAGCTGCAGCACAGATGAATGATTAACACTGCCATGGGCAGAAACAGAGGACACTGAATGAGCTCAGTAGATTGACCATGCTGGGAGGTCAGGATCACATAACAGTAACCCACCGTGTCGGGAGGATTTACTGCTCAACACAGAAAGCTGGCAGAGGTTAAAAAATCCATGGCCATCACATTTTTCACACTTACTGGTTAGATACATGGTTCATTGGCATGTATATTGCAAATTCTGAGTTACAAATTGTAATGCTGGAGAGGCATCAACAGGTGGAGCCAGATTCTTTCTGTGTTTAAACCGACTGTGTTTAAAGCTCCTTCTGTTACAGCTGATCTATTTCAACCAATTCTATCCAGGAGCTACAGTACCGGACAGGTTCTGATCCAAAGTTGTGAAATATCTGATAACTATGTCTTACTACATGTCTTTGAACTCATCTCAGTGGGAGTACAGCAGTCAATCAAAGGACCAACAGGATTCACAGACACACACACACACACACACACACACACACACACACACACACACACACACACACACACACACACACACCCTTGTTTAAATTACAAATTGAGGACTGTGCCTTGACTTCCTGTTCAAGCCTTTCTATGGCCTATGGGGTCAAAGGGCAATTTTTTGTCAATTACCGGTGCCGACCCTTTAACAAACTCCTCCTAGGAATTTTGAGCTATCAGCTTCAAATTTGCTCAGTTTGAGGTAAAGGCATAGATTAAAAGTTATCAAAATCTTGAGTTTTGGAAAATGTTCAGGGGGCGTAGCCAAGCCGTAAACATTACCTACTCTCCAGAAAATTCAAAACGCCGTGACTTTGTCCGATGTTTGTCCACTGAGGTGGACAAACATCTGGCTGACTGGACCACGGACTACCTCACTGACCGCCCTCAGTACGTGCGGCTGAACGGCTGTCAGTCAGAGGTGGCACTCTGCAGCAACGGGCCCCCCCAGGGCACAGTCCTGTCTCCGTTTCTTTTCACCCTTTACACCTCAGACTTCACCTACAACACGGACAGCTGCCACCTTCAGAAGTTCTCTGATGACTCGGCCATTGTGGGCTGTGTGTCTGAGGGGAACGAGCTGGAGTACCGGTCGGTCATCATGGACTTTGTGGACTGGTGTGAGAAAAACCATCTGTGCTTAAACACCAGTAAGACCAAGGAGATGGTGATTGACATCAGGAGAAGACACCCACCACACTCACCTGTGAACATCCAGGGGCAGGACATAGAAACTGTGGAGAGTTTCAAATACCTGGGTGTTCACGTCAATAATAAGCTGGACTGGACTCACAACACTGATGCTCTGTATAAGAAGGGCCAGAGCCGCCTCCACCTCCTCAGGAGGCTGAGGTCCTTTGGAGTGAGCAGGCCTCTGCTTAAGACCTTCTATGACTCTGTGGTGGCCTCAGCCCTCCTCTACGCTGTCGTCTGCTGGATCCCAGGCAGCACAGAGCGGGACAGAAAGAGGCTGAACAAGTTGGTGAGGAAGGCCACTTCTGTCCTGGGCTGCTCTCTGGACTCTGTGGAGGAAGTAGCTGAGAGGAGGGTGTTGTCCAAGTTCACATCCATCATGGACAACACCTTCCACCCCCTGCACCAGACTGTAGAGGAGCTGAGCAGCTCCTTTAGTGACAGACTTAGACATCCTGTCTGTAAAAAGGAGCGCTACCGCAGGTCATTCATTCCTGCTGCTACCAGATTATACAATGCTGCACTATAACTGTGACCATAACTGTAACTGTAATAACCAACATACAATAACTAATGTGCAATTCTATTTAATACACTGTGCAATAATCCTGAAAGAAGTAACTTCTGCTGCTATTACCACCTGAATATATGTCAATACGTATATAAGTCACCAAGAATGTACATAAGACATCCTCTGCCTTATTTCTATTTTTGTTTTTTTAATTCTTATTTTTCTTATTTACTTTTTTCTTTATCCACTGTATATATGAGGACACACTGTATATACCTGATGCACCTTGTCCTACTTTGGCACCTTCTTCTGATTACTAATTACTGAGCCGATGTGACATGTGAATTTCTCCTATGTGAGATCAATAAAGCCTATCTTATCTTATCTTATCTTTCACATAGAAACATACATTTTAACTAAACCCAGGTGATGATCCTATGTGGTCAACTGGTGACATCATCAAAACCACGCCCTCAGGGAACAGGAAGTAACTTTTTTTGGTTGGAAAGGTCACTCTCTTACCTCAGTAACCCGATCAACTTGAAATTGTGTCAGAAGACAGAAAACATGTTGGTCTTGCTTCCTTTAGACCACAGTTTTCGTTTGAGGGCGTGCCCATGGTGGAAGTGCGGCGTCATGCCATGACCACACGTTTGGCGCTAATTTCCACATGAATCATTGGATCTGCACCAAAATCAATATGATTGATCCTAGTCCAACCACACAGCCAGCCCAACATTTGGTGGGCGTGGCCTATGTGGGCGTGGCCTTTTATTGCTGCCCCAGGCAGCACTAAAAGAATTAGCCCCAAGCAATGCTTTGTCTGAGAATTATGAAATTTGGCACACATATGAAACATCTCAGGACCTACAAAAAGTATTTTGGCGTGATGGTCCAAATCCCACAGGAAGTTGGCCATTTAGGATCAAACCCACCATTTTGTCTCTTTTACACACCTTGTATCTGGGTGAACTCCTACAGCTTTTGATGTAGAGACTTCAGAATCACTCAGTATACTCATTGGAGGTCAAAAGTCAAAATTAAATTTAATTTTTTGCTACATAAAAGTATGCGGGTGCAGCCGAACCTTAAACTTTTTAACAACAACAGTTGGCTGGACAATGAAGGCGTGGCAGAGTGGTGAATTTCCATAGCTCGCCGTTTGCATACGTTTGGCTCTAGTTCATACATACATGATCCAATTTGCTTCAAACTGGATATGAATGATCTTTATCAAGCAGCCAACAGCTCTATTGTATTACATTGGAAGTTGGAGCGATGGCACCCCCCAGAATACTTTAAAAGCTGTCTCCCCATGAAACGAGCCGATTTCCCCCAACCTCGCGCACTGCGCATGTGCAAACAAACTCCTTCTTCTCAGATGAAAACATTGGAGTGGAGAGAAGCATGGCGGCAGTACATGTGGCGTGTGACATAGTGAGCCTCATATTTAACAGTGAGCATTGACACTTCCGTTTTCCCTTCTACTGTTTACGTTTGACTTCCAGATAGACGAGTCCGACAAGCGTCATCTCTCTACGGCGCTGAGTCTGACTTGTGGTTTTTGGACGTACTGTGTGAGCAGTCAGGTCGCATCAGAGCGTCGGGCCGTACAGTGTAAGAACAGGCATTGTGAGCTATGAACTTTCAAACCCTGCAGTTGCGTCGTACAGTTTGAGCTGTATATGAGTACAGCGATTGAAAATATCGTACAGTGTATGCTCGCCATAAATCTGACAGATGATAATGGCTAAGCTGTTAAGCCGTCCCCTGTTCCCCTCCATCCCACCCCACCCACTATCTCCATCTCGAAACTTGCTCTTTCTCAGTCTTAGTGTGGCTCGCACCTCCAGCCAAATCAGTACTTTAAGTACCTGTCTAAGCTTAACTTTAGTGTCTCATCTCAAACAGAGACAATGTCCCTGCAGAAGACAGACGGTGTCATTTGACAGTCAGTGTCTCAAAGAGAACCATAGTTCTCTTCATTGCTTTCCGTGATCGGTGAATTTTGTTTGTTTGCCAAAAAAGATAAATTAACCCATAATGCACCGCACAACCCATATAATCTGCAACTCACTTATTTACAAATGTCAATTATTTACAACAATCACAGTTCTTTCCTTAAATGTTTATCTTCACATTCTGGCCACAACAGTTTTGTGCATTCTAAACTGCCTGATTACAATAAAAGCAAATGAAGCGCGCAGTCGTTGGCATGTCCTCTCAAAGATTCAAATTGTGTGTTTTACATGTAGCCTGATATCTCCACCAGAGCATTTCAAATTCAACAAATTTGAATCATATATGGAGAAACTCAATCTTTTAACAAATACGCAAGACTATATTGGATTCGCTAAACTTCTCTTTGCACAATATCAACAGTAAGCATCCATTGTATATGTGCTTTCTGCAGCTGCTGCACTTGAAAATGCATTAATTTAGTTATCTATTGCAGATCTACGATCTAGTCTATCTTATTTTGCAAAGAAATATGATAAAAAAACAGTCATCAAGCTATACATAATAAATATTTATGGTTAAATTATAGAATAAAATCTTTGCAGACTATGCCGTTGAGGTGGTCTGCCTGTTACACAGAATTATGGCTGAATAATTAGTTTCCCAGCAATTATTCTGGATAGACTGAATGTCTGTTGCATTTTGTATTACATCTCTATTCAGACCTCTGAATGAAATTCAGTGGATGAGTCAGATGAGACAAAAATTAACATTTTGGGCTGCTTACAAAACGACTTTTGAGGTAGAAAACTAATTCTGCACATCACCCACCATTGTTATTGATTTATTTATTTATCTTATTTTACTTTATGGAAGATATAAGCTAAAACGGATATGTTTATTTTGGGTATTTTTAATCATTGCACTGATATTTCTCTACAAGCAGAGTATACAGAAACACAGGCTAAATGAAGAAGCTGCAGAAAAGGTGAACAGATATGAAGAGAGGGCTGAAGAGCTCTGGAAGACGAAAAAGACTGCTAAGCTTTTCCAGTTTGGTATAAAAACCCAAATTTAGTTTCCGCTTCCTCATCATCACAATCAAAGCCATTCACCTGCTTTTTTTCTATTTTTAACAAACGCGCTGACAAAAAATGAAGATGGAGGACATTTTAATCTAAACTGCTCCTAAAGCATCATTTACATTGCCCATGTAAATGATACTTGTGTGGTAATCTTCCTCAACAGTAGGCGGGGAAGTGATGTTAATGGTCAGCTGATTGGATTGAAGGGTGTCCAGATGGTACTAAGCCGTCCACTGGTATATCTTCAGCCACTGACACATCTGATTTGATGTAACAGCAGGACTAAATATAGGGATGAAAGGGCTGCTACTCCTCCTCTCCATGGCTGTGTTTGGCTTTGAAGCAAAGCTACACATAACCATTTATATTCCTTCTCGGAAACTTACATGGTACGACGCAAGACAGTACTGCCAGGATAAATATTTGGACATAGTCAACTGGGAGACGATAGACCCAGACCTGCTGACTAAGTTCTTGCAGGAAGAGAACCTCGATGATGTCTGGATTGGTTTACACAAGGATCCTCACCAACTGTCGGTCTTGAATGGGCTCAATGTAAAGTGAGTTTCCATTTGATGCAGTCTTTATCTTAAATAAAATTTCCATATGAAAGAAATGCTGCTGGTAACTTTCTCATCCTTTCTGTGTTTGTTTCAGAACTGGTGAAGACTTGACAGGAGATGGTGTCTCTGACAGCAACTACTTGGCCTATGGTGCAAGCTGTAGCTCTTATAACAGCATAACTAAAACGTTGAAAAGCATCTTGTGCATTACAGAGCTTCCCTTTGTCTGCTATGCTGACAACCTGGTTGTAGTCAATGAACATAAAACATGGGAGGACGCTCTTAGCCATTGCAGGGAACTGACAACTGCGTCTTCCAAATATGACCTCCTGAGCATTGCCAGCTCTTCTGACTACGGTTACCTCAGCGATCGGATCAACGGAGCCACCACCGAGGAGGTCTGAAACTTTGTGATGTGATACTGCAACATTTCCCACTGGACCATGAATATTTGCTGTGTTCATTTTGATGTTATTCAAACCTTGACTCGTGTCTACCAGGTTTGGATGGGCTTGCGCTTTCTGGGAGGGGAGTGGTGGTGGTCCGATGGTGAGACGCTGGACCCCCAAGGTACGCTGCAGGACTGCCCGAGCCAGTGGGAACACTGTGGCACCATCTCCAAATATAACACAGCTAAGTGGCTCACCAGAGACTGCTCAGAAAGAAGGAACTTCGTCTGCTCTTATGAAGAAGTAGCTGAACAGGTTAAATAGGCTTCCTGGCTTAGAGACATTATTTAATTATGGAATTGTCTCACATTTTCTCAGCTATACTGCGCTAAATAGATGTTGAGTGAGAATTTGGGTGCATGTTTGCTTTTCCTGTGTGCCTCTGTGTTGTCCTGTGCTGTCATCTGAGCTGTACAGGTATATGTTGCTTCTCCCTAAAAGATAGGTAAAAACTCCCTTATGATCTTATATAGAAAAGCAGATGAACACGACGGATAGGATTTCAAGCAGCTGAAATTCAGTCCTTAAACTGAATTAGATTGAGCTCTGTCAAGTTCAGCTGAACTGAATGGAACCAAACTGGTTTAAACAGAAATAATTAGTAAACTGAATTTCACTGATCTGAATTAACAGATTTAAACTAAACTCAGCTGAGTCAACATAGTAGTTGGGTTTAAGGTCAGGCTGGACAATACAGGAAAAAAGCATATTGTTAAAATAGAAATCATCCATCCATCCATCCATTTTCCGAACCGCTTTATCCCTCATGGGGTCGCGGGGGGTGCTGGTGCCTGTCTCCAGCATTAAATAGAAATCATATTGATTGATATTGATAATTATCAACAAATTCAAAACATTTAGATACAGAACACACAAAAACAGAATTCAAACTCAACCCTTTATTCAACCAACTTTTTTTAAAAAAACTACAAGTTTTTAAAAAAGAAAAAAGAACACGTGTTCTCTGAATTCTTTGAAAGGGGGAGCTTGGTTCCTGGGTCTGCGTTTGTGATTGGTTGGGAGGATGTAAATACTGTAATATTAACCTACATAGCTAAAATGCAAAAGAAGGAAAACTGTTATTTCATTGAACTTTTTAATGACCCTTTTTTCTATCATCAATATATATTGTTATTGAATTATCATCCAGGCCTATTTTAAACATATCTTTATTTTTTGTGTTTCCTTACTTATGAAGAAATTAACAAGTAGTTTTATTTTTCTATGAACAGCCCTAATATGAGCCAAAACTCAGAAATTCAGTATCCATGTCACCAGGTTAAAAATGTATTCTACAACGTTTTCTACAGGACTGATGCGAGACTTGACAGCCTTAAGATGCTCCCTCTTTGGCCAGTCTTCTGTTACCTCAACAATGTCTTTTGAGTAATTTCTATCACTGAAGATACCTCTACCCACCTACCTTCACTGTTCTGTTCTTAATCAGAGAATCTGATAAATGAACCGTTTGAAACATTTGTTCCTTTATCCCTGTTTTTTTCAAACTATGTTTTTATGCTTAGGCTTTGTTGTTCTTTTTCTCTTAGTTTGATATCCTGTAAAGCACTTTTGATTACCTAGTGTAATAGCGCTGTATAAATAAACTTGCCTTGCCTATTATCGCCACACTCAGCAGTGATCTTTCTCCACGCTTATTTATTTCAGTGATGTATTCAGTAATTTTCAGTGATGTTATCAAGGCCTTGGTTGTTTGTACCTGTAAAACTTTATCGGTTTGTTTTGCTTTTCTCCTTTTTAGCATTTCATCTAATCTTTTTCTCTTCTTTTTGTCTTCTATCTTTTGGTTTCTGTGTCCATTGAACATAAAACGGTCCCAGAATAAAATTTAATAAAGTTTTATGCATATATAAATTAAGCGGGGCACTAAAGCGAAAGCAGCAATGCTCCAGTAACTGCAGTAATGCAGTTCAGCACGGTCTGTGGACGCCTCATTCAGAGAGGACTGCGGTTCCAGATGCGTTACCCGGCCAGGCAGTGCTTCTTTTTCAACGGGGAAGAACGCTCCTTTGACAGCCCATGGGAAGCTGAGGATTTTTTGAGCAAAAACTGCTCATGGGGAAAGCTCGGAGGTTAGATGGGAAGCAAGGGAAGGACACCAGACTGTCAAAGGTATCAGTCGTTGAATGTTTACGTTTGCCCAGGCGATTTTCTTTATTTCTTTTTTACTACATTATTTCTGTTCTCTGAACGTGTATTAAACCAAGTCCCTTGTTGTCTATTTGATCAAATGCTGTTCTACTTTTGTTATGCTTCTTCAGTGGACGCACACAATATTTCCTATTATATACAAGGTTTAATTCTACATGACTGACCTTAAGATTGTTTCTCTCAATGTAAAGGGAATTGACCAAGTCATTAAGCGGCAGAAGATTTTGTCCTTCCTTAGAAAAGAAAGATGTAAATTAGCCTTCCTTCAAAAAGCCCAGCTTACAGACTTAGACTTAGACTTAAACAACTTTATTTGTCATTTTGTATGTACAGAGTGCATACAGGAGGAAATGCAGCAGTGATTAAAAAGTAAACACTTGAAATGTAAACAATGCAGGAGAAAGAGACAGTGTGTGATCACAGTGTACAGGAGAATATTTAAACCATTTGTATGTGCAGAAATGATGGTGCAAAAAGGCATTTGTGCAAAAATGCATTTAGAAACTAAAAGTTTGGCAGCATTTGTAATGCTGATGCAGTGAGTCAAATGTGCAAATGTGGTGTAGAGTCCAGTTTATAGTTCAGCAGTTCAACAGTCTGATGGCAACAGGGAAAAAGCTTTTGCAGAACCTGGTGGACCTGCGGCGGATGCTGCGGAACCTCTTCCCAGAAGGCAGAAGGGAGAACAGTTCATGGTGGGGGTGTGAGGGGTCTCTTATGGTGTTGTGGGCTCGGGACATACAGCGCTGGGACGAAATGTTCTTAATGGAGGGGAGAGGAGTCCCGATGATCCCTTCTGCTGTCCTCACCACTCTCCTCACGTTCTTCCAGTCGGCCACACTGCAGCCTCCACCCCACACAGAGAGACAGCTGGTCAGAATGCTCTCTATGGTGCTTCTGTAGAAGGTCGTGAGGATGGGTGGGGGTAGGTGGGCTCTCCTCATCCTCCTCAGGAAGTACGATCGCTTCAGTGCCCTCTTCACCAGTGACGTGGTGTTCACAGACCAGGTGAGGTTGTCCGTGATGTGCACCCTGAGGAACTTGGTGCTGCTGACCACCTCCACAGCTGAGCTATTGATGAGCAGTGGAACGTGGCAAGACCAGTTCCTTCTGAAGTCGACGATGATCTCCTTCGTCTTCTCCACGTTCAGGATCAGGCTGTTGTCTCTGCACCAGCCCACCAGCTGCTCCATCTCCTCTCTGTAGTCCCGGTCGTTGTTGTCTCTGATCAGGCCCACCACTGTTATGTCGTCAGCAAACTTCATCAATCTCTCTACACTGTGGGAAGCCACCTCTAGCTTTGGCTGCACTCGTATGTTAAAAAGGAGGTCTTACCGATAAAGGGAAGGTTGAAGAAGAAGGTAGTTCTGCAGTAGTAATAACAACACTCAGACAAGACCTGATTCATCCCAAAAACAGAACACTCAAACCAAAGCTGAGTGACGTTGTGTATGCGGTCCAGCGCAGTGAGGACCGTCAAAGAAACCTAACAAGAAATACATAAACCCATGGCACAGCACTGAAACGTCACAGCAGTCCACTTGCACCTCAAGAACAAAGGACACGCTTTTGATGACACTTTGGACAGAGTGAACAGTTGGATTGATAGAGGGGAGAAATAAGAAATTTTTATCAAAAGAGAAAAGCCATCACTGAACAGAGGGGGAGGAATGCATTTTCCACTCACCAGTGTTTACATCTTGGTTCTCCAACTCATCCCACAGAGATTATATAAACTGTCTCATCATGAGTCAGGTGTCAAAGTACTCAACTCACACTAAGCCTCTAACAACCCAGGAGAGTTATGGGTGGGTGATTGATTTGGCTCTGACTTGGAATTTGCCTAAGAGGATGGGCCTCCATGTCCTTTAGCAGCAGTGCACCAACTGCAGGCTGCTCAGGAGTGAGCCACCCATTTACTTACAGTTTTCTATGATTACATACACAATAAATTCTAAGTAATTACATAATTACCAGGACCTCAAAATCAAGGAGCAAAACGTTGGACCTGATTCTCAACCCCTATAAGCACAAAGTCAGCCTCACACTTTTGGAGAACAATACACACAGTTATTTGCGAAACACTAAACACACGTCTATGTTAGACAGAGAAGTGTATCATGATGTCTCTTCCTTACAATTCCAAAACACTGACTGACAAATCTCCATACCAATAAGCCATTTGATTAAACACACACATCAGGAGTTTATACATGTGATTGCTTTACTGTAGACAAACCAATCAGGTTTGAGCACCACAAAATGTAGCAGGTAAGTTCACCTGCTTTCAACCTAAATGGAATAAGTCAGAGGAAGAAGTGTCAGAATCCGTGGAGGACGAATAGGAGGTAGAGGTCCAGGAAGAAGAACAGTAAGACATGACATAGGAGGAGAACGTCATCAAAGAGGAAGAGGACTAAAGTTGTCAAATGTCAGCTGTGCAAGGATGGATCCATCATTCAAGATGGGTCTTCCCACCTTGTCTTGCCAACGAGGACATTTATCTGGCCAGATCCAGCAATCAGAATCAGAATCAGATATACTTTAATAATCCCAGAGGGAAATTGCTGTTTCAGTACCATCACCATAACATAAACATCACAAACATTTCAGGGGGGAGACGGTTCACTGAGGCCGTGCTGCCAAGGACACTACTGTCCACAAGCGCTACCCTTATCTGTTGAAGGAAGATTACAACAACATGGGGGAAGGGGAGGGAGAAAAAAAGACAAATGCTTGACAATTTATGCTCTCACAAATAAAGAGTCAAACAACCAACAAAAAAATCCCCCCTCATTGCACGAAAAGCACAAATAACACAAGACACATATATGCAGAAGGTGAACATTTGAGACCTGTCACGTGTACGTAAGTTCATCAGTTTTATGAGCGTCAGTGTGACTGTTTGGGTGAAAGTGTTAATATCTCCGTGAATACTCTCCAGAGGCCATTGTCCTTGCTGTTATCAGCCGGCCAACAGTTCAGAAAAAGCATCCACAGGTGTTTGCGGGGAAGGGGGGTAGCCGGGAGCTTTTCTGAGCATTCTCCTCCATAACAGTCCAGGAGTAGAGATAGGGAGGGCATAATCCAAACATGTTATTTGTTAAGTGGGCAAGCTGCACTGCCTTTCCTGTCAGCATTAAGTATTTTGCTGGCTCTAAATGGTAAATCCAATTTTCCGAATTGTTGGGCTTTTCCACGCTTCACTTCCAGATTTTATCCCATCACATCCTTGAGTTCAACCACTAAAGCCAGTCTGTGTTCCAGCACAGCCAGCTTTTGGCTCTGCTCCTTCACCTTCCAGAACTGTCCGTTCACCGCCATAGTAAGCGCGTCATGCAGCCAGCAGCCTGATCAAGGCCAAATGGCTACCGACATCCGCTGTATTTGCTGATACTTCAAAAATCCACAAAAACCAATAAGATCCAAGTAAAGTTTCAAACCTCCAGGGATGACAAAGAGGCAAAGACGTGTAGTATATACTGTAATTTATGGTATTCAGATTTTTTGTTGTTTTCTTGTTTAACTTTACAGTACTTTTAACCTGTACTGGTAGTACAGTATTTTTATTTGTTTATTTTCTGAGCATACAGTGTTTGATTGTCTATGTTGACTGATTTTGGTTAATTGAAGTGAAACAAATTATATATTCAATAGTCTACTGTACTGATTTTGTGTTGTGCTTGGTGAATTTACCATGTTGTATATTTTCACGTTCTCTGTGTACTTCGCTTGCAGTAATCCAATCACTAAGAGCTGTGTTTAATAGTAGTGTGTTACTGGTTCAAACTGAATTAAGCTTTGTGAAATTTGTGTTTCATATGGTAGTATAATATGTTTTTTAGAAACGTGTGTATAGTTTTTACAAGAGTGTTTAATTTTGCACAGGATCTGAGACTTTCTGCGTATCGTGTGTGTAGTTGTGCTAATTTAGTGTTGAGTATTTTGAAATTCCGAGTCCTGTTTTCAAAATCATGCTTGAGCAATCGTAAAAAACTGTAAAAACAGCGGCACCCCAACTACACGTTGTTCAAGGGCAATCCGCCAGAACTGACAAAGACTCCTGGATAGGTGATGGTCAGGATTTGTCACAGATGAACCTGAACACACGCCACACACGGAGCTTAGTTTTAAGAGTTTATTGAAGGAGAGATGGGTTGTGGATGAAGAGAACAAGAGTCTGTAACTGGGCTGGAGCAGGAGGATGGAGATGGCAGGAGCTTGGGAACTGGAGAGAGCTGAGGACCAGAGTGTACTGGAGAGCTGCGGGTGCTACGCTGCAGGAACCAGGAAGCCTCCAGAGCAGGTGAGACAGCGCAGGGGTAGCAGGAGAACCAGCAGCACAGCAGAGAGATCGGCAGCGTAGCAGAGAGAGTCCTTGGAGGTGCAGACAGGTGCAGGCGTAGGAACTCTGGCAGACTGCCGTGGTCAAATCTCAGACTGGCACAAGTGGGTAGGTTGAGGCTCAGACAGACAGACGTGGGAAGATCTCTGACTGGCAAGCAGGAGATGATTGACGACAGACCGACGGTAAGGAGCTGACTGGAGTGAGTTTATATAGGGAGGCTTGCAGGTGGAATGAGTCCAGGATGATTGAAGGTTGAACAGGTGTGGATGATTAGGCTGAGTGGAGAGAGCTGGGCGAGAGAAGGAAGGTGCTGGGAAGGCTCAGGGTGCAGCAGGCAGAATTGCACTCTGACAGTGACAAAAAGTTTTTCAGAAAATTTCAGTTGCCTCCTAATCGAGCCTGTTTGGTTTTATCAATGAAGGAAAACAAAGAAGAGCAGAAATAATTCTAAAACTAACTAAGAAAACAAATAAAAACTGAGTGCTGAACACTAAGCATTAACTAATAACTGAAGACCTGAAGAACAAGACAACATGGATGTAATGAAAACATGAACTCAAAAGAAAATCAAACCTCAAAATCAAACCTTAAACACCCCAGGGCATTGACAACTAGGATCTTACAGTTTTGCCTTAAGTTTTGCATTATTATTATTATGTTATTTTTTACATAGGTTTTTGTTTTGTTTGTAATAGATTTGCTGTCTTGGTATGTGTTTATTTTTATTGGGTTACTGTTTCCTTGATTCTGTCAATCTTTCCAGTTGGTTTCTCTCAGTTGCCTCAGTCCCACTCTTGTGGCCAGAACCCATCTGTGCTCTCATACAAGGTTCCCATTACAGTTACCATAACTACTTTTTCACCTGTGATATTTCTTGGAAACCTTGCTGAAATTCCTCTTGGGTTAACATTTTGGGGGATTTTACTGACCCCATAGCAAAGTGCATTAAAGAGCACCAAAGCTGGTCCATATCTTAAAAGATGGAAACATATTTTCAGTAAAAGAGCTTTTAAAAACATAACTTTGCAGCGTTTGACCCACAGAGCAGTAGTAATAAATAAAGTCGCAGTAATCAGGACCGGTCAAGGAAAACTTGCTGATTGATGAGTGCATCAGTTGTGTTTTCATATAAAAAACAACAACATTTTGGTTGAAATTAGATGTAACTCCATCTTCAAGTGCTACTTTAAATGGACAAACTATCCGTATGAAAGCACTGGAACAAAATAAACAACCTCATGTGTAATGTTGATTTGTTTTATGGCTGAAGACCCACTCAAAATGTATTATTGTTTCATGACTCATTCTAGAGTCCAACCTCAAAATAAATATGGCAACAATATGGCTGTAGTTGTGTGTGTGTTTGTGTGTTTTATTTGTTTATTTAGCATTTCCATCTCACCTTCCCTGCTTTTATTATTTCAAATACCTGAGACTAAGGAGCACAAACACAAATCAGCACCGACTGGGCAAATCGCGACGTTGTGTTGGGTCATTTAGCTGGAGGCAGATTTTCCTACGAGCCAAGCTTTGTAAATGGGGACAATTTGAATAAATTGCCTAAAAAAAAAAATAAGCAGCCTCTAAAACGTGCATGGCTGCATTTGGATCAGTTTCTTTGTGACTACAATTTCCATATAGGAAAAGTTAAATTAGTGTGATAATTGTTTATGCTTCATCTGTCCACTGATGTTCCCAAGAAACCAACTAGATTACAAGTCATGTTTGCTACTCAAGGCTGACTGAAGCTAATTTGAACATTCAGCAAATACATGTGTTAAAAAGCATAGAATTACAGAGAATTCAGAAAAGTAAAGAGAGCAGTGAAAAAGTGGCTAAAAGGGAAAAGGAACTTAAGAAGGGCAACGTGATTTTAAAAAATTGCTCAGAAAAGATGAGTTCTGTTGTCAATTTATAGATGACTATTGCTTTTTTAACTGGATTAGATGAAAAACACAAGTTTCAAAGGAATGTGTTCAGGTGCAGAACATTATGTAAATCCTTCTGTTAATGGCTGCAACGCGTAGTCCACATGTTACATCTCATCAGTAGGTGGGAGTTACTAGTTACTGGTCAGCTGATTGCATTGACAGCTGGCACTAACCTGTCCACAGCTATAAAATGAGAACACGTCTCTTTAGCCACTGACACATCTGACTTGATATGACAGCGGGACTAAACATGAGGAAGAAAGGGCGCTCTGAGCTTCTGCTACTCCTTCTGTCCATGGCTGTGTTAGGGTTAGAAGCAAGGATCCAGCTAACCATTTACTTTCCTGCTGAGAAACTTACATGGGACGAGGCAAGACAGTACTGCCAGGATAACCATATAGACATGGTTACCTGGGACAAAATAGACCCAGAACTGCTGACAAAGTGGTTGGAGGAAAAAGGCCTCGATGATGTCTGGATTGGTTTACACGAAGATCCTGAGCAACAGTCAGCCTGGAAGTGGATCAATGTAAAGTGAGTTTCCAATTGATGCAGTCTTTGTCTTAAATTAAATTTCCATATGATAAAATGTTGCTGGTAACATTCTCATCCTTTCTGTCTTTATCTCTATGGAACAAAAAAAAATGTAGAATGTCGTTGATAAACCTTTGCGTTGTTTATTTCTTTCAGAACTGGTGAAGGCTTGACAGGAGAGGACGTTTCAAAGAGCGATAACTGGGCTAATCAACACGGTGGCAGCTGTGGCTCTTACAATTCCAAAAGAAAGTGGTACAGAAGAGATTGCTCTGAAATGCTTCGCTTTATCTGCTATGATGATAATCTGGTGCTGGTGACCGAGAACAAGAGATGGGAGGAGGCATTGAATCACTGCAGGAATATATCACCAGAATCTGATAAATGTGACCTCCTGAGCCTCACCAGATCATTCCACATTAGCTATGTGAGAGACCGGATCTACGGAGCCACCAGTGAGGAGGTCTGAGAGTTTTAGTCATTTGTTCTTTTTGCAATAACAACATAAAAAAAACAAGTGTAAAATAGACCATAAGTATTTGGGGGATTTAGTTTGATTTTAAACCTTGACCTGTGTCTTTCAGGTTTGGACAGGCTTGCGCTTTCTGGGAGGGGAGTGGTGGTGGTCCGATGGAGAGACGCTGGACCCCCAAGAAATGCCGGCGGGCTGCCCTAGCCGTTGGGAACACTGTGGCTCCCTGTCCAAATCGAACACAGCTAAATGGATCACAAGAGACTGCTCAGAGAGAAGGAACTTCATCTGCTATTGTGAAAATGCTGACGAATAAGAAGAAAAGGTTTAGCTCTGTTCACTCTTCACCTGTGTGGTTCCATGCTTGCTTTCTACATAGATAGCATTTTATTGTGATAGGCTAATCTTATAATTTGAGGAATATGCAAAATGCCCTTTGTTTAGTGTCATTTAATTTTACCTTTCAATTTCGTTTGTATGGTAACAATGTTGCCTAGCAGCAATAAGAACCTGGTTTAAATCCTGGCCTGGGTGTTGCATGGACTTTGCATGTTCTTCCAGTATGCGTGGGTTCTCAACAGGCAGCCTGGGGCTTCTTCACACATTACTCAAACATGCATGCTAGGTTAATTGTTCTCTCTAAATTGTTTTTGAGTGAGCGTCTGTGTGCATGTTTGCTTCTCCTGTGTGTCTCTGTTGTCTTGTAATGGATGGGGACCTGTCCATGGTGTACCCAACTTCTCCCCTAAAGTTTTGGGGAGATAATTCCTCCATGATCCTATATCCATTATCTATAGGAGATAAAGACAATGGATGGAGTTTCATACAGCTAGTTTCTGAAAAAACTGATTTGAACAGAACTAAAAATGAAGCAAACTTATTTTTATTGATCTTAAAAAACAGATGTAAACTGAACTCGGCAGACTTAAATTAGTTATTGGATTTAAAATTTCCCAGATTTATTTATTTTTTTTAGCTTTCCTTACGCATGAAGAAATTGACCTTTAGTTTTGCTTTAACAGAAACAGAGACAATATCAACCATAACTTCTAAAAAAAAAAACACAAAAGGTGAAGGTTAAAAATTGATTTGCATGTCATTGAGTTAAAAAAGGCATCAATTGTCTACATGCAGGATTGATGTGAACATATGTCACAGCCCTAAGGGCCCCTCCTTTGGCCACTCTGTTTTTGCCTTAACAATATGTTTTGGGTCATTTTCATGATTGAAGAGTTCTACCAATCTATTTTCACTGTTCTGTGCTTGATCAATTCATCTTACTATTGAACTGTTTGAAACAATTGTTTCTTTTATCCCTTTAATATCTTTGTTTCTATATATTTTTAAGCAATGCTTTTACTTGCACTTTGTTGTTGTTTTATTTTTGTCTTTACTTTGAAACCATGTCTTACATTTCCACTGGTACCAAGAGTTTTCATTTATACCTGATATCTGTGGCGCTATTCTTGATTTATTTCAGTTCTTAGTTCAGGCAGAACCTCTTGGGTTTAACAGGGGTAGGTAAGTGGGTTGGGGGGTACATATATGTTTTGGGGTTGTTGAACTTGTACTCCGTGCAGATTATAAAAAACCTATCCAAACTTGTAATTCTTGATTTTTAGAAATATATGGATGTATTATTGTTCCATTCTGAAGATACTGTAAGTGGGTCCAATAAATCATTAAAGCATAATGAGTTAATGTAGTCTTTGGTATTTAATCCATCTATCCATCCATCCATCCATTTTCTTGTTTGCTTTATCTCTTGTGTATTTAATCCAACATACTTAAATCTATTATGCTATATGATGTGATGTGATATTACAATATTAATCCTTGGGAATTATATAGTTGTGACTTGATCCCGGCAGTGAGAGTAAGCATTCATGTCATCTTTTTGATGGATCTACCTTTGGCCCATAAACTCTTCCAGTCCTGTAATTTGTTTACTTTTATTTTAAATGATATAGTTAGATTTAGTTTATTAGCCATACATATTACATTTAGTTTAATTTAATTTGAAGTTTAAACACTAACTTTGTCATTTTAATCAACACTTGGTCTGTATGTGTTTTTTTAATGAACGTTTTAAGTTTCCAATTTTACAAGCAAATGAAACTGACATTATATACTCATCAGTCTGTTTCCTGAAGATTCAAATTCAGTGCTTTACATGTAGCCAGATGTCCCGAGACAAACCCAAGAACTATTTTGAATACAGAAAATTTGAATGCAATACCACAGGAACTTCTACAGCCATGATTTCTTCTGATGCCTGCTCCCTGTGGCGACAAATTGAAATGACACCAGTGTTGTGCATGTGCGTGGAAGAACAGAAAAAAGCTAGCATCTGCCGTTACGACTTCACTGGTCTTTGTTTTTAGAGGCGTAATGTCTTCTGAGGCAAGAAGGTTAGAAATATTATTTTATTAAATAGTGTAATACAGAAATAATATTTCATTTGAATTGAAATTTTTTTATTATACTGAATCAATTTTCAGTTTTGTTTGGGGAAAAACAGCCAGGGACGGACTGACCATTGGCAGCACCGGTAGTTTTCCCGCTGGTTGCCTGGCCCGCTGGCCCGGCCTGGTCTGCTCAGTGATCGCAAAGGTACGGGTCACTCTTAATAAAAAACATAAATAAATGCCATTTATGCATATGGCTCACTCAGGTGTCTGCCAGGCTTAAACTCCCACAGATTGTAGTTCTGAGAGTGAAAAGACAGCAACACCCATCATGCCTTTCTTTCATTTTCCAAAGAAACTGATGCTGTCTCTGTCACAGCGGTGCTGTTACCAGCAACCTTTTAAACCCCTGCTCCAACAATTTATTTTTATTTTTTTTCATTTTCAAAAAAGCAACTTTATGTCTTTTTCTGTGTTATTGGCGACTTCATGTGAAAGCTCCAATTGTTCTCCAGTTACCTGAGGGAGCCGCGAGACCCCTCCCGCTTCCCCAAGCGTTGTAGTCAGTCTCGCAGACAGCTGCAGCTATACCTGCATTTAACATTAAGTGGTTCTGCTGACAGCAGTCTACAAAGTTCTGGACCTACTGTCTGAACTCTTACTCTGTAATGATTCTGTCTGATCCTGCGTGTGAAAACCATGTCTGCAGTCTCATGACGTCCTCCCCTGGTTCTGCATCTGCACCCACGCTGCACAGGTTATCAAGGTCTGAGCAGTTACACCTGCGGTGGCTCCTAATTAGTGGCGCCACGGCTGAAGGTGGCAGCCCCGTGCGCTGATGGAGAAGCCTGCAGTTTAGAGGGTGAACAGAAGTGGTGCCAGAAACGGATAATCAGGAAAGATGTGGAGCAGCCATGTCAGGCAAGGTAGCTGAGGGAGGGAGACTAAGCCCCCATCAAAACAAAAATGGACACGGTAAACGAAAAATGTGCATCCACATGAGAGGACACAGCACCACTGAAAAGACTGTAGTAGGTATGCCGGGTCCATTGGTGGCGCTGTGACACTGCCACAGAATCACTCAAAAAACATTGGGCATGCACAAAGAACATGTGAGGTAAACACAGCACCATTGCAGCGTGCCAAACACAAACATTTACGCACATTCGAAGTGATCTTTATGTGGGATGGCACATCACTGTGTAGAGTGGTCTCATTTGAAAGGAAGAGTCCGAGGTTTCTTTTATCCCTTTAATATCTTCAAACAACCACAACAAAGCCAATATTTACCTCACTTTGAACGTAAAACTGGCTTCGCCATCTTTGTTATTTGTGAGAGTGAGGTGCATGCAGTTTACAGAGAGAGTTTAAGGTACATTGTCATCTTTTCAGAATAGATGTGGCTCACGCAGGCCCAGAACTACTGGGGTCACCGCTTAAATTATATGTCCCGCCACCTCAAAATTGAAATAATAATATGCAATTTTTGCCACTGGCGAACAGGTGGCACTTTTTTCAACGACGGAGGCAGCATGAGCGGTTAAAAAAAAAAGAAATAAAAAATAGTCTGAGCCCCAAAACTGGGTTTCCATTATCTATAATATAACTGCGTGAGGAATTGGGTACCGCGCACGTGACGTCACCGTCTCAAGAGCAACGCCCCTTTTGCCGCTTAGGTAGGGCATACAGGAGAGAACGCACGGATAACCCAGCTATTACAAGCGCAACAGAACCAGCGATCTGACAGACTTTACAGCCGTTAAACTTTCCCAAGACGATGTCCCAGGCACACGGTTTACTGGTCGCACTGTCGAAGAACACACCAACGTTCAACTCAAACGATGGCTTGAGGTTCGAGGGCTTAAAAAGACTGGAAAACTGGCCGAGTTGATAAACGGTAAGCTTTGTTTGTTTTTTTCTGTGTTATTGGCGACTTCATGTGAAAGCTCCAATTGTTCTCCAGTTACCTGAGGGAGCTGCACCATTGCAGCGTGCGGCGATCATGGCAGCGTCGGCCGTTTTTTTTGTTGTTGTTTGCAATCACCGTCCAGGAATGGGTATATGTTTAATGTTTGTCTCATTTGAAATGTTTTTGAGTAAGCTATCCTGGTAGCAGGGTATCATGTTAGCGCCTGCTACCATGATAGCCTATATGCTGTCATGGTAGCAGGCGCTACTTTATTAACATGTCGGCCACCAAAATACTCTTACCTTGACTTGATGTCGCTGGAATTGGGTCAGGATGTTCTTCGGTTGTGCCCTTTCCTCCGACAAAATGCTTGCTACATATGTACTTGAATTTGGTAACTTTTTCCGGGTTGAACTGTTGTGTAGGCCGACCGCCCCGGTGTGCCAAGCGTACACATTTCTCCTTGGCAGTCTTGAAGAAAACATCCTTCATATGCGGCCGATCAGCGTAACTCGAGTCGCTGTTGCACGTTCCATAGCAACAATGTTTAAAAACCATGGTCTTAGATTTGGAAAAAGCAGTCGTTTTAACGAGTAAAACCTAGGCTAACGCACGTCTCTTTTACAGCAAAACAGCGGCGGGTTTCCGGAGTTTGCCCCACTGCGTACCACGTGATGTGACGTCATCGTGACGTTGTGTTTCTAAAAATAGCTCGCGCGCGGTACCCCATTGGTGCCCCTTACAGCTGCATGCGCCTTGCTTATTGTTACAATAGGCTTAGGCCCTGCATACTGAACAGAGGCTGACAGGCTGTAGGCTAAATGAGACGAGGAAAGACCACTGGGAGGGGCAGTTCACCTCTGGGTCTCTCAAGTGGACCAGCAACACTCTACAGTGCAATTGTCTAATGGAATTAGTGGCTAAAGTCAGTCAAACCAAGGGGCGAGGTGGCCAGGGAGGTTCGGGAGGATTCCCAACAGGCCGGTCACTTCAGGTCGATCCGGTCGGTGGTTGAACAGTTTTTTCCCCCCCTTTAATAAAACTGCAGAGATGCACGAAGCTGCCCTGCCGAAGTTAAAAGAGTTACCACTTTGAGAGGAATACAATTAAAACAAAATAATTGTTTTACTTATTGGTTGTTGCAAATGTACATTTAAAGTTTTAAGTTTGTTCGTAAAAAAAAAACACAAGCTCAGAATATGCCTGCAATAGTGCGTAATGATATGTATTTGACATTTAGTATTATTTCTGGACAATAAATTAGAATTAATGTGTGACCTAGTTTTTTCTTCTTTTTAAAACATTTTTTGTTAGTAGACTTATGGACTTGCTTCCCTATTGTGCATGTCGTGCCCCCTCTTGTTTGTTCCCCTAACGCCGGGCCTGTGCTTGGAACCTGTTTTCAAATGGTGCCATAGTCAGAGGAAACATTTGCCATTTTTGTATCAATGAACTGTTAAAACACAACCAGACTGCTCTGTTTTCTTTAGATAACATTGTTGAGTGAACAGGGCCCAAAGAACACAGAGATAAATCATCACTGGTGGGGCCAATTAGCATGTCAAATTAGGTAATTTACCTACCAGCCAAGCTTTGTGAATGAGAAAAATTTGAATAAATCACCTAAGGAAAGAAGCCTTCTGAAACATGCATGTCTACCTTTGGATAATTTTTGTTTTAAATAAAACTTTAATTCAAGAAAAGTTAAGTAAATGTTACATATGAACAGATTAAAACATTCACAGAAGAAAAGGGAGGAGTTCATAAATATATATGGAGCTGTAATAATGTGGCTAAAAGGAAAAAGCAATTTAATTAAATGGCAAACTGATACTTTGAAAAGACGAGTTCCAATGTCAGTTTATAGATTATTGCTTTTTTTTTTTTTAAACTGGATGAGATTGATAACTCAGGTTTGAAAAGAATATGTTCAGGCGCAGGTTATTATGTAACCCGTTCTGTTAAAAGCTGCAAAGCAGGTAGAGAAGAGGTGTTACTGGTCAGCTGATTGCACTGAGGGGTGTCCAGCTGGCACTTCCCTGTCCACAGCTATAAAATGAGAACGTGTCTCTTCAGCCACTGACACATCTGACTGGATATGACAGCGGGACTAAACATGAGGAAGAAAGGGCGCTCTGAGCTTCTGCTACTCCTTCTGTCCATGGCTGTGTTAGGGTTAGAAGAAAGGATCCAGCTAACCATTTACTTTCCTGCTGAGAAACTTACATGGGACGAGGCAAGACAGTACTGCCAGGATAACCATATAGACATGGTTACCTGGGACAAAATAGACCCAGAACAGCTGACTACGCGGTTGAAGGAAGAAGGCCTCGATGATGTCTGGATTGGTTTACATGAAGATCCTGAGCAACAGTCGGTCTGGAAGTGGATCAATGTAAAGTGAGTTTCCATTTGATGTGCTTCTGTTTGATATAAAATGTTGCTCATAGCCGTCACGTAGTGTGTTTGTTTGTTTGTTTCAGAACTGGTGAAGGCTTGACAGGAGAGGCCGTTTCAGAGAGCGACAATTGGGCCAATGGACAAAACCAGGGTGGCAGCTGTGGCTCTTACCGTTCTTCAAATAAAAAGTGGTACAGAAGAGATTGCTCTGAAACGCTTCACTTTGTCTGCTATGATGATAATCTGACGCTGGTGACCGAGAACAAGTCATGGGAGGAGGCACTGAATCACTGCAGGAATTTATCAACAGAATCCGATAAATGTGACCTCCTGAGCCTTACAAGATCATCTGACATTAGCTATGTGAGAGACCGGATCTACGGAGCCACCAGTGAGGAGGTCTGAGAGTTTTAGTCATTTCTTGCAATAACAACAGAATTAAAACCAAGTGTAAAGTAGACCATAAGTATTTGGGGGATTTAGAGGATTTTAAACTTTGACCTGTGTCTTTCAGGTTTGGACAGGCTTGCGCTTTCTGGGAGGGGAGTGGTGGTGGTCCGATGGAGAGACGCTGGACCCCCAAGAAATGCCGGCAGGCTGTCCTAGCCGTTGGAAACACTGTGGCTCGCTGTCCAAATTGAACACAGCTAAATGGATCACAAGAGACTGCTCAGAGAGAAGGAACTTCATCTGCTATTGTGAAGACTAATAGATGGTCAGAGCATATATATATATATGGAGAGAGAGAGAGAGAGAGAGAGAGAGAGAGAGAGAGAGAGAGCAACGGCGTATCACTCCGTATGTGCTATTTTGCACAACACTATTTTTGACCAGTTAAATGGACTTTAACTGACCTTAATGCTCCTGACTAATATATGTCTGTTTCAATTGAGAGTCTGAATTCCAAATTTAAAAATTGGCACAATTTGATTCAACATCTATTTCCTGTTTTGTCGTTGATCTGGACCATTATGTTTCTTTTGCACAATTCAATGACATAAAATTTGGAAACATTACCAAAAACAAACACTCTATTAAAGTAACTTTATGGTATTGATATTTTATTTAATTTAAATGTATTTCAGATGGAATCAATTCAGTTCAGTTTAAATTAGTACATTTGTACTGAACTAAGCATACTTGGACTCACTTGATTGTATTCAAAAAATTTGAATACAACCAAATTGACCCTAGCCAGGCAAGTTTAAAACTGAAAAAAAAAGATTTGTGAAATGTCAACAATTCAGCCACAGATAGCCTTCTGATTTAACTGTCATGAACCTTAAGTTTGATTTTTGTCATTAAACACGTTTTCCCTGATAGAAAATACCTTAAACCTTTGAGGTGAGAAAATAATATATAGTAGAAATTATAAAGTGAGAAGGATGCATAATCAAAAGAGAAAAAGGTCTCTTCTTTCGAAGCTATTCAACCAAACATTGCTTACAATCCATTTTTTGAACCAGGAAATAGAAAAAAAGTAGCAGCGCAAAAAGTCGAAGGCTCATACCATAGCAGACGATTGTAAATGCCATGATTTTTTTTATCCTTCGGATTTTCATTCATCCATACGGGGAATAGCTGTAATGAAACTGTGAAACAATTTTTAAAATTGTTTCCATTTCATATTGGGTATAAAACAAATTGGTCTAAAATGACAATGTACCCCTGGTAACTGCGGCCTTACACATATAAGAAGCTAATTATGTTGAGGAAGTAATCAGCGGGCCTAAATTTGTTACATAAACACTATCTACAGTTCATTATGCAAATCACCAACAACGTTCTTGGTAAATCGGTTCCGAACTGCTTTCAGAATATTATCAAGCCTCTTTAGTTCTGGTCTCATCCTCTCACCTTCATTGTGAGCATCCTCAACAGTGAAGGAACAAGTCGGAGCCATGGAGCTCCAGCCAGAAGGAAATTAATAATTTTAGATTTCTTTGGTTTTCATCTCCGTAGATGCTTTTTGCTTGTAGTCTTGCACCTTGTTCCGAACTAATCATATTCTCCCTGATGTCCTTGGGAATCCTCTTGGTGTTTCAACCCTGGAACGATGGTCAAGTGGTGGACCAGGAGGCCAAGACCTTATTTTTCTCTCAGCCAGACCAAGTTCAAACTTTTATTCAATATTTTGTACACATTTTGCTCTTGAGTATATGGTGATTAGACATAATTTGTTTTATTTACACAATAAAGTCTGTCTTGATATGCTCTCCTAATACGCGCAATACGAGCTGCGCGCAATCTAGAAAATAAAATCCTCTCAACATAGGGAAGTCCAAAAACAGCTCCGCATCAAAGGAGATTGAGCAGTTTATTATATTTCTTACGTTGCCTGTCTTCTTCACTTCTTGGTATTGATATTCCTCTAAATACTTGCTAGTTTTTTGATCACATAGAGTTTATGAATAACTTAATATGCTCCAAAGATAAAATATAATTGCTGTCACACTGTCTGTTTTTATCATATGTTGTATGACTGCATTTGCCCATATTTTGTCTTCATGTGGCATTTTAACAAGTTTCAAATGTATGACGCTTTAGAAATAAAGTGTACTTTATTAACATTTGCATTAGTAGTGCTGGCAATAAAAAACAATAGAGAAAAGAAGAACGTGTTTTCATCTTGCATCTCCTTGAGACCAGTCTTAAGTTCCACCTTCTTTTGTGTCGTTCCATCTCAGATGCTTTTCTCTCCAACTCTGCTGCTCTGTTCTCCACCTTCATGTTTGTCTCCTTCAGACCTCTCACTTCCTTCTCCAGTTTCTCATTCCTTTATTCCTTCTTAGTTGAAATCCACAGCCTTCGTAATGTTGGTGATGTCCAATGTGTTTTGTTTTAATGACTTCTTGAAGTCGGTATTCAGTGTCTGAAGTGGATTAACTGCTGCAAGAATTGCAGCAGTAGAGACGGGCTTCGAGGTCGTTTCAGCATTAGACGTTTCATTTTCGGCTGGCTTGATTGTTTTTGGTTGCAGTGGATATTTAATTGGAGATGACAGAACATTTTTAGAGCCTTTAACGTCAGTCTCCATAACTTCAGACACGCAGTAGTGCTTTAGCGTCAGCTTTAGGGTTAGCTTTAGACATGTCAGCAGCAGAAGTTGTTATAGGTTGTCTGTATTGCTTGAATAGTCACGTTATCCGCCTGGCCTGCCAGGTTAAATCAACAAAGTGGCATTAGCAAACTGATTAAAATTATGTCACTTCTATAATGATTAGTTATATTATCAGTTTGTAAGAGATTATTCTTTTTAAAACAGGTGGAGATAAATCAGGTGAAGAATCAACTGTGGTAAGTACTAAAACTGTTAAGTGTTTGTACTAGGGAGATTATTTCCCTCCAACAGCACACAGGGAGTGGTGTTACTGGTCAGCTATGGGTGGTGAGGTGTGTCCAGTTGAAACCGTTTCTGTACACGGGTATAAACTGAGAATGGCAGCTTCTCTCCTGCCACTAAAACGCGTAACTTATGTAACAGCAGCACTGAAAATGTGGAAGAAGAATTTTGTTTATTGTTGCTTGTTTTTAGAAGTTTATTTGAATCTTGACTCACGTCTATCAGAGTTGGACAGGATTGCATTTTGTGGTAGGGGAGTGTTTGAGGTCTGATGAGCGACGTTGGACCACGACGAGATGCTGCCAGAGCCCATCGGAGCACTGTGGCAACCTTTCCAAAAATAACACAGCTACGTGGACAACCAGAGACGGCCCAGAAAGAAGAAACTTCATCTAGTGCAAAAAATGCATAAGAAAGAAAACGGGAAGCTTTTTTTCACTTTTGGAGTATAGAACCTTAATATTTTCAACAGAGGTGTGAGGAAGAGTTGTATTATTTATGATGTGCCAATGTTTATGATGTTCTGTGTGACGTTTTAAATGAAATTATTACATTTTAACAACTTCTCATGACATATTCAATGAAAATCTATGACACGTCTGGAATTCATACACGAAAAGAAAGTCTTCTGATCATTTTAAAGTTAATAAAAAAGCTTTTTAATAAAACATATATTCAGTCATATGCAATTATATAGCTTTAACAGAGTATATGTGTAATAAACATGAGCAAATTAAAGATGGAAAAAAAGTCTGTGGGAAGTAGGACACACCCGGCTGTTACACATAAGGCACATTTTTATTTCCAAATGCAAAACATCAGGCTACATAATAAGCCAATAAATAAGATTTTTGGTAAATAAATAATTCGAGTTCTTGTTGAGATAATCGACTTAAAGAAGTGCAAAAATGTGATTCTTGCCACAGGACAGAAACTATTTTCAACCACAACTTTTCTGACATTTCTTAAGTCTTTAGAATAATAAAACTCATTCATATTGTGGCTTTACTATTGTTTGACACTGAACCACAAATGTAATACCTGTTGATTGTGCCAAGCATCTTTATTAAAATTCTTATTAAAATATATAGTTGAAATTTGTTGACAAAAATATTATGTACATAGAATGCACCCACCACTGATGTTTGCTTATGTCGTTGCTTAATAGTATAAACCTCAGTCACACACTCGATCATGCTCAGCCCTAACTCACTCCAGAAGTTGACAAATATTTAAAAAATATTAAAAATGAACGCCTCGGAGGTCAAATCAGATGAAGAATCAAGCGGAACCTGTTATTTTTGCTCCGCACACATTTAGGGTGGTCGGATGTACTTTAGGGTAACACCAGTCGACTTCCGCTTGTCATTCAGCTGTACAGCGGGGTGCGTTTAATCAGCCATTCCATATCAGTAAGTGAATATAATAAATCTTTATTTTTTTCTGTGCATGTATGACATGTCTAATTGTTTACTGGATGAAACAAGCGTTGTTTTTTTATCCGAGAAAATGTGATGTTAGATTTACGGAGCTCCGTGTTCCCAGAGATGAGGGTGACGTTAGCTTAGCTTAGCTAGCTGATGCTTCCAGATTACACCGTGTTTTACTTTAGCAACACTCTGCCCCCTTTTTTGTATGTTAGCCTTTTAGACAATCTTGAAATACATTTTTTAAAACACATTCCGTGGATAGGTCAGTGGTTGAAGTCATTGTCTTGTTGAGTTGCGTTGATTATAACTAGTGTTCAAAGCAACTTGTCGCTCAGGCTTTGCTTAAACTGTATTTGTTGAGGAATGATTTCCATTTAAAGCTTTTGATTTATTCTATATTATTTATTGCACTGAGGTTTAACGCTAGAAGTGGCCTAGGAGAACATGTGGTGTTTTTTTTTCTGTTTTAACAGACTAAACTGTTTAATCTGACATTTTCTTCTGTGTTTATTTTGTTTCCTCCTTACAGGAAGCTGATTATCATCAACGGACGCGATGACACTTTTTCACTTTGGAAACTGCTTTGCCCTGGCTTATTTCCCTTATTTTATCACATACAAGTGCAGCGGCCTGTGAGTGTCTGGGGAATTGTTCAGTGTTGTGCTAACAAATCAGATTGAGCGCATAAAACTGGCTTGATTAAAGTTGGGAAATTAATAAATATATGGTTTGTGGTTCTTACTGGTAGGAACCTGGTCCATGCTGTCCTCAGCCTCAGCTGCAACATATGCTCTGAGACTATAGGTTCTCTTATAAGCTTCTTAGTAAGGTTGGGTTTTGGGAGAGGGGCCCTATAATCCTTTAAGGTGCTCTTGAATCAGCCACAGTTAACAGTGCTCCTCTTTTAAAGCAGTGCACCGTAAAGAGAAAATATTTGTGCATTTTAAATGAAACTTATGTTCCTGTTTCACCTTTTCAGCTCGGAGTACAATGCCTTCTGGAGATGCGTCCAGGCTGGAGCAACGTACCTCTTTGTCCAACTTTGCAAAGTAAACAAACTTTTCTTATCTGTTATCATCAGATGCACCAATCAGATTGTTCTTTTTTTGTTGTAGTTCGATTACCAATATCTGGGTTTTGTAAAGCATTGATCTGCTGATTAAGAGAACTGTATTGAAAATATATTTTTTCCCTCGCCTTCCTGTTTATGATGATTAATCATTTATACTAAATGATTTATAACTGTTTTATTACTAATTAGTGTGGTTATTGCAGCTATCATTACTGAAACCACTGTTTCTCTCTGGCTTTGATAGAAAATGTAGATCCTTAACACTAAGATTTGACTGGTCTGTTAATTGGTGCATCTCTAATTTCCTCATTACTTTAATGGTTTCTGAGCATCAACAGAAATCCCATCACGGGACTGTCTGACAAGGTGTAATCAAGTCATCCTTCTGTCTTACAGATGTTGTTTCTCGCTACATTCTTCCCCACGTGGGAAGGAGGAGCCGGCGTTTATGACTTTGTTGGGGTGAGTGGTAATAGTTTATTGTTGAACCAACAGATCATTGTTCCACAGCAAACGCACCCCCACAAACGCCCCCATTAGGGATCAGATCATTAGAGTCAGCCCAGATCAGAAGCCACGCTGGACACTTTTAGATCACGTGACGTCGGTGCAGTTGCATAACCAAAAGAGGCTTGAGCTAACGACGAGGAGCATGATTCGCTTGAACAATGTGTAAGATTTGGGTTTGTTACCTTCTCAGGTGGACCGGGGTGTCATTTGATCGTAAAGTTTTAAGAACACATGTAGACCATGGAACCGGAGGATGAGCTGAAAGGGGCTTTTGTCTGGTCTCCACAGGGTAGCTCACAACGTCTTATAGAACATTTCATTATTTGTTTCTCAGGAGTTCATGAAGTCCACAGTGGACCTGGCTGACCTGTTAGGACTCCATCTAGTGATGTCTCGTAACGCTGGCAAAGGAGAGTATAAGATCATGGTCGCTGCCATGGGCTGGGCCACAGCAGAGCTAGTGATGTCGAGGTGAGCTGTGACTCTCTTTCTGTGAAGAAACCCCGTGTGTAAAAACACTAAATGTTGTTGCATGTGTCCCATGATGCCTCTTCAGGTTTCTTCCTCTCTGGGTTGGCGCCAGAGGAATCGAGTTTGATTGGAAGTACATCCAGATGAGCTTCGACTCCAACATCAGTTTGGTGTGTAGCTGTATTATCTGTTCGCTCCTCTCCATGTTTCTTTCCTTTCAAACCTTTGATGACCCATAGCTGCTGTTTCATGTCGCTCATACTTTAGTTTCTGAGTTTTTAGATGAGATTACTTGTTTTTTCCCCCTCAGAACCGTAAATATATATTTTAATGGAACTTGTATAAATGAATGTGTGTGTTTGTGTGTATAGGTCCACTACATCGCTATGGCAGCTGTTGTGTGGATGTTCACCCGATATGACCTCCCTAAGAGCTTCAGGCTGCCTGTTACGGTTCTCCTGGCTCTGTGTGTATACAAGGCCTTTTTAATAGAGTAAGTCCTGTTTGCTCAGTAAAACCATGCATGATGTTAGCATTTCTCATTGGTGCAAGACAAATGCATCATCTTCAAAAGTAGGATTTTTGGTTAAAAGTTTTGAAAAACTTAGAGGCTCATGTACTACAAGTGTTTCATTTTCCTTTGGGAATAATACATTATTTTTTAATTTAATTGAAGACTTTAGTGTTTTCTTGTTGGTGCACACCTCACCATGGTTACTCCTTCTTTTCTGAGCTTATAGATAGAAATGTTACTGGAATGAGCGGGGGTGGAAGTAAAGTAGACAACTATCTAGTAGATGTTTTAGTAAAAACTTTAGCTTCATTTTGAAACAATTTGTGAAATGCATTGAATTCTGTTTCTAAAGGTCTTTTTCTTATTAATTATTATTATTATTATTTAGTGGGCTGTAACTGTTAAAATTGTTTCATTTTTGCATATTTATCAATTTAATGGATTTTAAAAAAAAGTTTTTTTATGTTTTTTCCTAAATAAAGCAGTGTAGCTTTCTCTACTTGACTTGTATTCTGAAAGCGAAGTGTTGCCTTTTCAGACAGATAAATAAGACCACATTGCATCTCACCTAACTTGACTTGAAGAAACACAAATACAAGATAGAAAATAAAAACACAGCTACTTAATCAAGGGTTTATTACTTCTGTTGGGTTATTTGCTCAGTGACTGCTCTATAGATTTCCCCTTTTATGAGTAAGTCCTGCTGGTTTTTGGTTTTTATTATATTTTCCATCTAAATGTCAAAGCTATTTTAGCTAATTGAATGGTCTGTCAGTTAAGTAACGCTCCTCTTTCTCCTGTCCTCAGGTTGTTCGTCCATATCTTCATGCTGGGCAGCTGGACGGTGTTACTGGTGAAAGCCGTGCTCACTGGCGCCATCTCTCTCTGCTCACTCTTCCTGTTTGTCACGCTGGTTCACAGCAACTGAAGACAGCACAGCACCGACTACAGATGCTTAGCAGTCTCCGTTGAAACGGCACAACAGATGTTCACAAGTCTGAGTCTGACCTGTGAAGTCAGCTTAGGAATGATTGGTGCTGGCTAGCTGGAGTTGACTGACACGATCCACCCACTGGTACAGCTACCGGTCCGTCGCGTTTGTTGTGACTGTTGCTTATGAGCCCATGAGGAAAAAAAGATCGTTCTTAGGGCAAATTTGTTTTTCTACTTTTCAGTCAATTACTTGATGGTAAAGGACCGACGTCAACATCAGGAGACTTCTTCAGTGGGACTTGCTTGTGTTAGTTTTTAAAAATGTGAATTTTGTATTAATGTAACTACAAATGAATTGACACTTAATAAAAAAAAACACATTTCTTCTTTCTGTTCTCCAGTTTGTGTTGAGGCGGTATGTTTTAATAAAAAAAAATGTGATAGTTCCTTAAAATATGCCCAAAATGAATCTGTAAAGGATTACAGAAATAAAACACTATTTTCTAAATCTTTCTGTAAAGTATTACAATCAAACTGGAGTTATAATATCAATTAATATCCACCTCGCTTCATTTACCATTAATAATGGACACATAAATCCACTTTTAATTGTTTCTGGTACTTTCTTTTTCTACTCAAGTAATCTGTGTCTCATCTCCAGCCAGACAGCAAATAGCTTTGCTGTCAGTTTGGAGAAACTGATGTTTATTAAAGTTGAGCTAAGATTTCTTTTTAAGATGGCAAATAGAAGAGTAAATATTCAGTGACCTTTGTTTTTTTTTCCAAACTAAGGGTTATATTAGTGTTCTGAATTGTAGGACAGAGGTCTCCACAACTACTGTTTAAAACATTTTAGCCTTTGATTTTTGTTTCAACCATGTTACAGATATGACAGGAACACGTACACATTCCTATATTAATATATAATATTATTCTATAATATAACTAAAATGTAGTTTTGTTTTGGCTGATATCAGTATTCATGATGATGAGCAGAGATTTCATGAGCCTTCCAGCAAACTGCAAGAGGTTTCCTTTCTCGGGGCCTCATAGGCGCATCTTTTAGTATGCTTATTTTAACAAGGCTGGGGTTGAAGCCATTTTAAGGCATTTATGTTTTTATTGCAATAAATCATTAGCTGCTCCTTTTAACCTTGTGCAGTGTCTGCTCTTCAGGGTTCCTGAGTTGCTTGCACTTGTGTAGGGAACAGGGTTTTGTGACCATATAGGTCACATTCTCTCCAGATATTCCTCTTAGGCATTCACATCAAGTGGACCCCCTCCCCATGTGTTCAGTGACGTCAATTACATGATCTGTCTTTGCAGTTTTGTAACACTGAGCTGCTCTACATGACATCAAGATCCTACAGTTTGGTTATATTTATGTCATGCGAGTATGACGTTAGGAGCTAATTTATGAATGTCTCATTAAGCAATACTTGAAAATGGCAGAGGTAATGACAGTGGTGCTGAGGATGCTGACGAGGCTGGGAATGCTGAGGACTCGCGACCTGACAGAGCTCCAGGAATAAGAAGAAAAGACACCAGATAACTCGGATGATATTTGTTGCCTGTCACTTTCCTGCAGCTACTCTCTTTCTACTTTCCTCATTGAGGGATGATTGAAGCAGTTATTCTGTTCTTGGTTGTAGTAGGGGTAATCTGTGTGAAAAAACACTGCAATGTTACATATTTACATGAATACAAATGAGAATGAAAGCTAACAAAGACTGACATTAAAACAAAGTCCATTAAAAAGGCCTCCTGTGTAGTCACATGTTCTGTCTGGGATGTGGTGATGCTAACTTCAACAACTCAAGGGTTAAAATCCTGAGAAAGCATAAGTTTTTTTCATCAGATTTAGCTAACTAAAGAGGATTACATAACATGACCGAGGACTGTTCAGGAAGCCTAAAACACAAAACATCACTATTCAGTGTCCTTGGAGCCTGTGGGTATTTATTACACATTCTTCCTAAACACCATGCCGGCTCCTGAGCAACGGCAGTCTGTTCCCTGCTGGCTGTGCTAGTTCTGCTGGCCTCTGTTCCTTTCTCATTTCCAGACCCTGGGAAGTGTGTCAGCGCTCCCATCACTGATCCTTTCTCTAAAACGAAATGCTAGCTCTTTCCAAAGCTGGGCTGACTCTTTGTGGAGAATTTCAATAAGAAAAAGCATTTACCCCCAGGATAAGAGTTTGTGCTGACCCCTATGCAAGGCAAGGCAAGTTTATTGCAGCACTTTTCAGTGACAAGTACATGAACAGAAAAACATTACAGACATAGGAAAAGAAAAACATCACATTAACAAAGGAATAAGCTGAGTAAATCCTTGACTAGACTGCTTTCATGCATTAACAAACATACAGAAAGACTTAATTTTTTATAATAGGAAATAAGCTAAGTATATTCTTGGGGATTTCTGATGTAAAGTTATATTGTCCAACATTTCTAAAGCTACAACTAGAATAAGTTCAATAACCTGCAATGAAGAGCAGGTTTTATCTAAAAGAGATTGAACTGTCAAGGATCTATAAACTAACGTTATGCTCTGGTAGCACTGGTGTGCCTTGCTTTTTCGTAGGTGCAAGAGCACCCAAGTCGCATATAACACTGCATTTTTACATGTTTCGTTTTGTTTAAATTCAATTTATTGATCCGCTCGACTCCCACAAATCTCCTAAACCTCCTGTAGATGTCTTAGATAGCCCTAACGCCAGTCCTTCTCCTTCTCTTTCAACATCTACAGGTGGAGACAATATATATACAGGTGGAGACAATATATATGTTTTATATATATATATATATATATATATATATATATATATATATATATATATATATATATATATATATAACAATGTGTGTATTCTGGAGCATGTAACAAAAGTAATTCCCCCCTGGGATCATTAAAGTAAGTCTGAGTCTGAGTCTGAGTCTGAGTCTGAAGGAGAAATCACAGGATGTGGTCATCCCAACTGCGTTTTCCTCAAAGCAGACAAGAAAGCCAAATAGGACCCCAGCCAGCCATTTGTGAAAAGAGAACCCCAGACCCAGACCAGTAGTCATCTTTCTCTGAATTTCAGAGAAACCGAGACATTTATTTTCTAAACATGACACCCCAGTGGCTTTAAAACCCCAAAACACATTAAAGCAAAGACTGGTTCACCCCAAAGATCCGGTCCCTCAGCACAAACAGAACAATGTTGTGTTTGCTAAGAGCCAGGAACTCTGTGACCCCTTTATACATCAGGGAAACAAAGCAGTCACTGGCCAAAAGGATGACCGAGCACTGCTGATCGGGCCAGGATTCTGCAGTTTACACTCATCTGCAGACCAGCAGTGACTCTTTTAGGGATGAAGATGTTGGTTTGTATAATCTGATTGAATTTTGACTTGAAAAGTGCCTTAACATGATATATTTCATGAATTGGCACTATATAAATAAAATCGAATTGAGTTGAAAAAGTTTGAGAGTAGAATAAAAGAGGAGTAAAGCATGTGTGCTTCTGATGCAGGGGAAACAGATTATTATGCTCACAGCTGAACCCAGCACACTCTCTCCTTCAGTTCCAGTTGTTTACTTAAATGTTCAGTTTATTTAAAGTTCCCTCTGATCCTGTGAAAAGAAAGAAATGCCTGAGCTGTCTAAACTCTCAAAAGCTTGATACTGCATATCTCCAGGAAGTGCATATGACGGACAAAGAAGTGTTTAAACTCAAAAGTATGTGGGTAGGCTATGTTTTCCACAGCTGTTTTAATAGTCAGAAATGAGGGGTTGTAATCATGGTACATAAAAAGCTGAAGCTTGAGAAAATAAACCAACATAAGGATGAGGAAGGGACGCTCATTTGCATTGAAGCAAATATTAATGGAAGCAGAATCAATTTATATAACATATGCTCCTAACATTAAATATGTTTTTTTTTTTCCCCACAAAGTTAATAGTGTTGTGGGGCCATTTGGTGGGGAGAAACTAATATTAGGAGGAGATTTTAACCAGGTTCAGGATGGTATTTTAGATAAATCAAGTTATACAAATTGGATGCCTGAGGATAGGTAGGCCATTCATCAGCTAGTCAAGGATCTTGGATTGGTGGATATATGGTGGTTTATTAACCCCAGAGAAAAGGGATACACATTTTCTTCTCATAAACACAAGTCAGCTTCAAGAAGTGATTATTTACTAATTTCCCATTGTATGAGTGGTGCCTGTGTTAACTGTAAGATTGGGGCCATTGCGCTTACAGACCATGTGATTGTAGTGCTGGACATGATGATTGGGGAAGAGACAGCTATGAGCAGGCTCAATACAATCTTTGTTTCAAACCCAAGAATTGGTTGAGATGCTGGACGTAGAAATTAAATCCTTTTTTCTTTTATATTAATACTGGTTTAACTGGGTATTTAAGTACAGTGTGGGATGCTTCAAAAGCTTTTATTAGGGGTAAAAGTATTGCATACTCAAGCAAGAAGAAGAAAGAGGAGTAAAAATGTTAACTTTGGAGTTCAAGTTGAAAGCAAAAGAAATTAATTTGGCCATGAATTATTCTGACTCTTTCTTGTGACAAATCTGCAATTAAAATGAAATATATAATAAGAAGGCAGAATATGTACTTTTTAGAACAAAGGCATTTTTTTAAGATATAGAGAAAAAGTAAGTAAATTATTGGCAGGACAACTGAAATAACAAGAGGCATCTTATTCCTGGGATTAGAAATGAATAAGGAGATATAATTTCACGTGAAATTAATCAGAGATTTCAAAGGTTCTACTCAAACCTTTACTCTTCAGACACAGCAACAGGTACGCAAAAATTGGAGGAATTCTTTTGGCTCAGATTGATTTACCTCAACTCTCGTCACAGCAAGCTGGAGCAATAGATGCGGTAATAACAGAAGCAAAGGTTAGGTCTGCAATTGAGTCCTTGAAAGTGGGGAAGTCTCTGGGAGTTGGTGGATTCCCAATAGAATATTATAAACATTTTGGCCCCTATTCTAACAGAACTTTACAGTGAGGATGTCTACCTGAAACCTTTAATGAAGCCCCCATAACATTAGTTAAAAGATAAGAGCCCATTGGATCCCGGCAACTTCCATCCAGAGGTTCCAAAGCTCTCATGGTGACGACATCAACAGCCTGACTAAATGCATCACTGGCTACATGAACTTCTGTGTGGAGAGCATTGTACCTACACGACGGCTACGGTGCTTTCTAAAAAAAAAAAAAAAAACCCTGGGTGACCCCTGAGCTGAAAGTCCTCCTGAACCAGAAGAAGAGGGCTTTCTTCTCAGGGGACAGAGAGGAGCAGCGTAGAGCTCAGCGGGAGCTCCAGTGGAGGATCAGGGCAGCAAAGAAGGATTATGGGAAGAAGATGGAGGAGCAGCTGGCGCAGAAAAATGTCAGAGATGCGTGGAGAGGTCTGAAGAACATCTCCGGCTTTGGGCAGAGGACCAGCAGGGCTGCAGACGGAGACACCAAGTCTGCGTGTTGACGGACGTGGGTTACTGACCTGGTAGCTGTGCTGCCGCTGGGTGGGGCTGGGGTGAGTCTGGGGGTCTGGGGTCCCTGGGGCGCGCCGCCCTCGGGCGCGGGCCCCGGCGGGGCCTCGGGGGTTCCGGTTCCGGGGGGTGTGCCGCTTTTGGTGTGGGCCAGCGCGCGCCCGGGTGTCCGCCCCTGCACGGGGCCTCTGGTGCGCTGGGGGGCCTCGGGGCCTGTTGAGCTGGTAGGGGGGCATGGTCATTAACACCTCTGGGCAGATGCTCTTCTCCTTCATTGGATAGGCACTCTGCCAGTGGGGGGAGGGGGAAAGGAGGGGGAGTAGGGACCTACCCAGCCTGGATGTCTACTGTCGAATGTATGGTGAGTTGTTTGAACGTTAGTGTTGGGGAGGGATTAAATCTACGGGTGGGGGGGGGGGGGGGGGGGGGGGGGTTTGGGGGGGGGGGGGTTGACGTTCTGGTGGGCTTGTGTCCGGCCCCCTGTCCCGGTCCTGGTCCGTGTCGTCTTCCGGTGCGGGTTTCACCTGGGGGGTGGGGTTTGGGATGGCTGGCCAGTGTCCCCCCCTCTTATTATTATTATTACTATTATTATTATTATTATTATTATTATTATTATTATTTATTTAGTTTAAGTAGGCTTGGTGGGTGGGCTGGGGGGGGTTGAGGTGTTGGTCCTGGTGGGTGGTTGGGTGGCGGGCCCTGCGGCCTCTCCCTGGCCCCCGGGCTACGGTGTGCCGCTGGCGAGGCCCCCTTTTCTGGGTGGGGCTTTCGGGGAGCGGCGGTGCCTATTGGAGTCAGTAGGGGAGCTGGCTCCCTGGGTTGGCTTCCCAGTCATTTGCTCCCCATCCCCGGACTCCTCCCTCTGCCTGCTCCATCACGCCGCCACACATGTAGGTCATGAGGGAGGGGGCGTTACTGGAGGTTGCCACTTTCTGGTGACGCCCCTCTCCCCAATTTTATCATGCATCTTAGACACTTTCACTTCAAACATTTTTCACATCGCACACTCATATAGGCCATGGTAGGGGGGGGGGGGGAAGACGTCTGGGGGGGGCTTATGTTGTGTGGGCCTCACCTCGGACGGCTCCCTTCACCTCCTCTCCCACTTAGACATTGAGGGTTCTGGGCAGTCACACGGAGGGGGTGCGCTGGCAACAGCTACCTTCCGGAAGGGGGGTGGGCTGTGCCGTGCATCCCCTTCGGCGCTCCCAGTTTTTAAACGCACTTGAGAACAACATGCAACAACACAACATTTGAGCAGGCGTAGGGAGGGTCGGGGTCTTCTGCACACCCCCGTTCTCCGATGGCGGCAAGGAGTCTGGGGCCTGGAGGAGGTGCGGGCCACTGTGTCCGGGGTCTTGGCGGGGGGCTGCGGTGTGCAGTCAGCGGCTTGCCAGGTCTGGGGCTGATGCCTCTGCTCCCCCCAGGGGGCGGGGGGCAGGGATGGCAAGGGTAAGGGGGGGGAGGGAGGGGGTTTATTAGGTATTTAGGGGGAGGGGGGGCTCTGGCCGGGAGGCTCGTGCGGGTCGTGTTGGCCCGCCCTCTTGGGGGGGCCCGGTCCGGGGGGCGTCTGGTCTGGGGCCGGGGCCGGGGGTCGGGCACAAGCAGTCGTATAGTCAATTTGGGGTGACCCCCCCCCCCCCCCCTTTGGTCAGTGTTGGATGTGAGTGTTATGTGGGAATTTGTGTACAGCGTCTTTTTTTTTTTTCTCTGTGTGTGGTGAGTGGGGCACAAGGGAGGGATGGGGTGAATGAGTTTTTTTTTTTTTTTCCAGGTATGGGTGTGGTCCGCTCCCTCTCCCAAGAACATCTCAAGTCTCCGCTAGGTGCGGAGCCCATCCCCCCACGTCCTGCCCTCCTCCACTTCGTTGGCGGGCGCCTTGGCCCCCTGGCGCATTGGTTGGCTTTGGGTTTGGGGCGGGTTCCCGGGCGTGCGCCGGCCCACTCCCGGCGGCCTCTTCGCGGGGCCTGGCCCCCCGGGGGGCGGCCGGGGCCCTCGTCGCGGGGGCGGGGCGCCCCTGGGGCCTCTGGCCCTCAGGGCCCATGGCCGGGACCACTTCAGCGGGGCTAGCTGCCGGCGGAGCCCACGGGCTCGTCTCCGCGGCTCTTGAGGGCGTCGGCATTGCGGTGGCTGGGGGATTTCCTCGGGGTCGTCTCTGCTCCTTCCTTGGGGGGGGGGTGGGGGGGGTTGCAGATATCCTGTGTCGGCCCCTCCTGGGCGACCTGCTTTAGGGACCCCTTTGGGAGTCCGGGGTTACGGGTCCCCTGACGCCTGCCTCTGTGCTCGGGGAAGGTGGGTCTTCGGTTCTCCACAATCACTATCAAGCTATTTCTGGATAATCTTAACCTAAACTAGTGCACTTTCACATCTCCCACAGGTGCTGGGTCCCAGGTATTAAGTGTTCACTTATATACAGTAATCTTATAATTTATTTATTTATGTTTTTTCACTTTCTTTTTTCAAATATCACATTACACATGTCAGCTTACATAATAATATATATGATTTAGCAATGGCATCTAGGTGTTATTCGAGTGTATCTGTTGCTTTATGTCTGTTGGTTGTGCTGTTCTTTTTGTGTCTCTTTCCAGGTGATGGAGCAGACAAAGAAGGTTTTATCATTCTCTCCCTTTTATCTCCTCTTTCTTTCACCTCTACTCTTTTTTTTCTTTTCTTTCACTTTTTGTTCTTCCTTTACTCTCCCATTGTCATGTCCATATAATTTGAAATTCTCCTTGCAGGAATCATAATAAAGCTATGTACAAGCATAAATCAAGTGGAGCACTACGGCGAAAGCTGTTTGCTCCACTTGTAAAAGCAAAATCTGTCGAGCTCTATCTGGCATTGAGACATCAATTCCTATTGCCATATTGCTAGACAGGACACTGGGAAAAAAAAAAAAAAAAAAAAAGACACCAAGTCTGCAGATGAGTTAAACACATTCTTCACCCGGTTTGACTCCCCCCACACTGGCCCCCTCCCTGCCCTCAACTCTCCACACGTCTCCAACCACCAGCCCTCCAGAGACCTACTTTCCCCCCTGCCGCCATTCTCACCAACCCCCGACCCATCCACACCTTCGGTCCTGCCTTCTTCCCCCCTCACAGTCACACCAATGCAGGTGAGAGGTCAGCTGACGAGGCTGAAACAAAGGAAAGCCCCCGGTCCGGACGGCATCCCCCCCCAGGCTGCTGAGGACCTGTGCAGATGAGCTCTGTGAGGTCCTCAGCTACATCTACAACCTGAGCCTCAGCCTGGGGGTGGTGCCCACCCTGTGGAAGACCTCCTGTGTGGTACCGGTTCCCAAAACGCTGCACGCCAGGGAACCAGCCCATTTCAGACCAGTTACCCTGACCTCCCACCTGATGAAGACCACGGAGCGCCTCATCCTTGCTCACCTGCGCACCGTGGTGAGCCCCACCCTGGACCTGCTGCAATTTGCCTACCGGCCCAACATCGGAGTAGAGGATGCCATCATCTACCTGCTGCAGCGGGCGCTCACCCACCTGGAGACCACCGGGAGCGCTGTGAGAGTCATGTTCTTTGACTTCTCCAGCGCTTTCAACACCATCAGACCGGTGCTGTTGAGGGGGAAGCTGGAGGACGCTGGAGTGGACAAACATCTAGCTGACTGGACCATGGACTACCTCACTGACCTCCCTCAGTACGTGCGGCTGCACGGCTGTCAGTCAGAGGTGGCACTCTGCAGCACCGGGGCCCCCCAGGGCACCGTTCTGTCGCCGTTTCTCTTCACCCTTTACACCTCGGACTTCACCTACAACACGGACAGCTGCCACCTTCAGAAGTTCTCTGACGACTCGGCCATTGTGGGCTGTGTGTCTGAGGGGAACGAGCTGGAGTACCGGTCGGTCATCATGGACTTTGTGGACTGGTGTGAGAAGAACCATCTGTGCTTAAACACCAGTAAGACCAAGGAGATGGTGATCGACTTCAGGAGAAGACCCCCACCTCACTCACCTGTGAACATCCAGGGGCAGGACATAGAAACTGTGGAGAGCTTTAAATACCTGGGTGTTCATGTCAATAATAAGCTGGACTGGACTCATAACACAGACGCTCTGTATAAGAAGGGCCAGAGCCGCCTCCACCTCCTGAGGAGGCTGAGGTCCTTTGGAGTGAGCAGGCCTCTGCTTAAGACTTTTTATGACTCTGTGGTGGCCTCAGCACTCCTCCACGCTGTCGTCTGCTGGGCCCCAGGCAGTGCAGAGCGGGACAGAATGAGGCTGAATAAGCTGGTGAGAGAAGGCCACTTCTGTCCTGGGCTGCCCTCTGGACTCTGTGGAGGAAGTAGCTGAGAGGAGGGTGTTGTCCAAGTTCACATCCATCATGGACAACACCTTCCACCCCCTGCACCAGACTGTAGAGGAGCTGAGCAGCTCCTTTAGTGACAGACTTAGACACCCTGTCTGTAAAAAGGAGCGCTACCGCAGGTCATTCATCCCTGCTGCTATCAGATTATACAATGCTGCACTATAACTGTGACCATAACTGTAATAAGTAATGTGCAATAACTACTGTGCAATTCTATTTGAGACACTGTGCTATAACCTGAAAGAAGTGACTTCTGCGGCTATTACCACCTGAATATATGTCAATACGTATATAAGTCACCGTGAATGTACATAAGACATCCTCTGCCTTATTTCTATTTTTGTTTTTTTCTTATTTTTCTTTACTTTTTTTTGATCCACTGTATATATGACAGATGCAGTTTTGAAAAGTGAGGGGACAATACCAGAGGAGAGAGAGGAATAAATGAAGGAGCGGAGGGAGGTGAGACAGGTTGCAGTTGGAGCAGATAAGATTAGAATAGTTTGATTTAGTTATGATTATTGAGTTTGAATAGTGAAGAAGATGAGTGTTCAATGGCACATTTAATAGTTTAATGATGTTTTAAAGAAATTGTACATTTAATTATGCAATGGAACATTTAATGGTACATGTATTTATTTCATTGCACATTTCATTAATTAATTTTGCATTTCATTATTTCATGGAACATTTATTTATTTCATGATATATTTCTTTATTTAATATTGTCCCCTTCAACCCTCCATATTCAAATCCTCTGCTCATATCATCACTACTGTGTATTGAATACACATATAGTAAGTCAGTCAGCCCCCAGTTTTTTAAGGATTCTTTCAAAACCTCTGCCTGCATTCATTTAGTTTTAATCTATGCAAACTGAACTGGTTTTATGAAGGGTTAAACTGCAAGGCACTGTTGCAAATAAAAGGGAGTTGAAGGAAAAGAGTTCAGATATTGGAGGGATCCTGTTTGAGCTGTCGCTTTCCTGGGAGCAGCCATCATGTCATCTTTGAAGTATATTCAGTACCAAGGTCTTCTCATGAGCACTGCGGCACACAGTTGGGAGAGCTTGGAATATGCCCAGAATTTCCCTGTGCAACACACGGATGTGTTTGCTGTGACCTATCCTAAGTCAGGTGGGGTATTTTGGTTTACTTTTTGTAATTTTTTTTATTGTTTGCCATCCCACCTAACTTGTTTGTAATTCTGACTGAACAATGGCTAGTTTTAAAATAGTTTAAATCTGTGGCGTATCTCACAAAAAAATCTCGACTTATAATGCTTTCCTTATGTGTAGGATGATCAGAGCAGACAAACTTAATCGGCTATGGACTGTTTGCTGTCCAAACAAGATTAATGTTTATAAGATAAGATAAGATAAGATAAGATAAGATAAGTTCATCATGATTAAATTATTTTTGAAATATAAAAAAAATAAAGATCTTTGCAGATTACCTCTGTGATAATAATATCATTCATTTCAAGCAGGATGTGGCTGTTTTATTGGAGTGTACATGCTGAAGCTTTTATGGAGGGAGACATTCTTCATGAGCTGAGCTGTAACTTTATGTGTTCATGACAGATTAAGAGAAATTGCACCTTAATCAGTTAGTAGCTCCCATTAGTTTCAACAACTTTATTATTAGTGACAGCATGCAAGGAGGCCCTCTGACCTAAAACACTACCAGTGGAAACATGCATTGTTATTTTGATTGCTGTAATGCCACCAGAAATATTTCGATTTGTCATTTAGGAGTGTATAAATAATTTTCAACATGTCGTTGAGAGCAGTTTTCTCTTTCCTATTAGTCTCTGTGAAATGCCTCTCATATTCCTTTTCAAATGGTAAGTTCTTAGTTTACTGAAAATAATTTCAACTCAAAACCTGCCAGGGGGTGTGAATAAGTATGGACTTAATTGTATTTTCTAGTAGATCACAAACAACCCTACCTTGTATCAAAGTCTTCCAACAAGTTGCTGACACTGTTAAGCCCTTACAGCTCTACTGTATGCAGGGGTTACAAGTTTAGGAACAAGAAATCGGAATAAAATAAATCTGCCTTGTGTTTTCCAGTTAGTTTTCCTGTTTTCTGTTAAAGCTCACCGTTGCGTCCCACAGGGGCTCAGTAGTTTTATTTTTACTTTAACATTTTAAGAGGAATTCCACTACTCTGAATTATTGTACGAAACACAGGAAAGCAGACCAGGAGGGTCCATACCTCCACTGACGTTACCATTTAACATCTTTGATTTGTCTCTTTGTGCTAGCCTTCTGATTGGCTGACAGGTCACCTGACGTCTGCTGTAAACTGTGCATAATCTATTAATAAATGAATGTTTTGATGCCTATATGGGACCTGTTTTCAGGTTACTAGTTGAAAATCCCGTGCCCATCCGGGATGAATAACCCACTACCCCTGTTTGTAGGTACAGTCTGGATGCAGGAAATTCTTCCACTGGTGCTGAACGGAGGAGATCTGACCCCTGTCCTCACAATTAGAAACCATGACCGGGTTCCCTGGCTGGAATGCAAACAACTTGCAGAGATTGTGGACAGGCTGACTTCTCCCCGCGCTCTTGTAACACATCTTCCATACAGCCTTATGCCTCCTTCCTTCCATGCTTCCAAAGCCAAGGTAATTTGGTGATGTCAAAAAAACATCCAATAAAAACAAAAACAAAACAAAAGAAATTTCCTAACAGCATCCAATTAAAAAAAGCGAATACACTGGGTTGTTTGTAGGTAATCTATGTAACAAGGGACCCAAAGGATGTCTTAGTGTCGTCATATTACTTCCACCAGATGGCAGCCTTTCTCGAGGACCCGGGAACCTTTGATGAGTTTCTGGGAAAATTCCTGGAAGGGAGAGGTTAGAGGGCATGTCGGGACGACTGTCCCTAACTTAATATATATATTAGTTGATCTTGCAGTCGGGAAAAGAAAAGTGGGTATATGTGATTATTTTATGTACCATAAATAGACTAGATGTTGTTAAATAAAGACCTTTTTGCTCTGTGTGTGTGTGTGTGTGTGTGTGTGTGTGTGTGTGTGTGTGTGTGTGTGTGTGTGTGTGTGTGTGTGTGTGTGTGCGTGTGTTGAAGACACAGTCACAACAGTTCTCTCTTGCTGTGTTGTCTGCAGTGCCGTTTGGAAAATGGACAGAGCACGTGAAGAGCTGGAAATCAGCAGAACTGGGTGACAGGATCCTGTTCATTACTTATGAAGAAATGGTTCGGGTAAATATTCTGGCGATGTAGTCCTGTGTTTTTACTTCAAGTCTTCAGGGCAACAATTGATAAAATACTTGGACGTTAACATTAAAATGACGGACAAATCGCCTAGAGTTATTGCTTGTTGCTGTGGCAAAAAAAAATCATATTATCCAATCATTGCTATGACGAAGATGACTCAGTCAGGTTTATTAATTAATCTTGTACAAGATGAGAATGGGTCTCTCAAAGTGTCACTCCTTCACAGAGTTTGCTGTTCCAGGGAGTTTGCTCTAAACATACACTGTGGTTATGTGCTTTTACACAAAGGAAGGAAGAAATCCACTACATTTGTAAAAGCCCCAGTGGGAACTAGTTTGTGGTCAGGTTTTCATGAGAGCTGATTATCTATCAGCCTATTCTGTTCTGGTAAAATCCAGCAGACAACCTTCAGGGAGGGAACAAAGTTCTATTCTACACAAAGTTCACAAGCATAATAAAACATAAAATACCCCTAAATTCACAGCCATTAGACTATGGAACGATAAAAGTTCAATCCAGTAATGAGATTTCAGCAAAAAAAAAAGATTTTTCTATCACACTTGATTAGAAAGAAAACATTGCAATGAATGGCGTCATGATCAGCAGGATGATTCTTTCTTTTATGCGGTTCTTTTAAATTTGGTCTCATTTTGGATTTATTTCGTACTTTAGTAAAGTCTTGTGTTTTGTATGATCTACCTTGATCCAGGACCTGCCTGCATCTATCAGACGCATTTCTGACTTCCTCGGCAGTAATCTGAGTGATGAGGTCATTCAGAAGATAGCGGAGCAGTGCTCCTTCCGAAGCATGAAGGACAACGACATGTCCAACTTCAGCCATGTTTCAAACCAGTACATGGACACCAACAAGTCTTCTTTCCTTCGTAAAGGTGACCTTCTGCATCTCAGTTTACTGAAAGTAGTGTGTTTACTTGCCCCTTTTATAAGGTTTTGTTTTTTTTTGACAGGGATTGTAGGAGACTGGAAAAACCACTTCAGCTCAGAGCAACTGGTCCGATTTGTCTCAGTGATGAACCAAGAGTTAAAGGAGGAAAGCTCCTGTCTGCCATGGAGCCTGGACTGACCAGCAAAAATACAATTATACTGTGGTGTACATGTTGGTGAGGTTCCTCTCACCCAGAAGGCTTTGGGGTTTCAGGGGGCGTCTTGAAGGAGCCCGTATGTGGTTTGCATGCTCTTCATTCTGTTTGGAGTGACGAGAGGAATAAAGTTCTCATCTACTTCTTCTCACGCTACAATACATTTAAAAAACATCTAGTCAAAAATAAAATATCAGTCTAGTAAGTAAACATTAAATGTATTAAAATTAAAGATGAGGATAATGACCAAATATTTACAATTGAACAAAGTTCAGTCTTCAGTTATGTGTACATTTGCTCAATTTTTAATCTTTAAAAAGTAACAGTGTTTGTGCTTTTGCATTGAATGGCAACTGTGCAATACCCTGTTGTATTTATATCTAATCGTTCAGCATGTCTTCTTCATTTAACTTTTTATGAGTGAAGAGTTAAGGACCTGGTTAAATTATTTATAATTTATTATCATGAAATAATGGGTGCTGTAACAAGAGCTAGAAACTATTAAGGGTATTCGGATGGAGCCTGTGTGTTTTCCTCTGACTAGATAAACTGTCTGATGTATAAAAAAAAAACAGTTCCTCTTTTATTCTGATTTGCCCCAGCTTCACCTTTCTGATTTTCATGATACTTAGGTGGGATCAGACGCATGTGGTGCAGTGATAGAGAACCCAATATTCTAGCCAGACACAGTGTTTGGTTTATCTATCTATCTATATATACATACAGTATATCTATCTATCTATCTATCATATATATATATATATATATATATATATATATGTATATATATATATATATATATATATATATATATATATATATATATATATATATATATATATATATATATATATATATATATATATATTGCCCCTGCAAAACACAGATGGTTTTAGGCTGGGGCATACAGGAAAGACTGGACAGACACTTTGTAGCTGATCTGGGTAGGTGCACTGAAGTGAAAAGGTATCCGACTAGGGCAAGGCAAGAACAGAGAAATCAAGAAAACAAGAACCTTGTTGGGAGAACTAGGCAGGTAGGGATGAATGCTGGATATTTCTAACATGGTGCCTTTTAGTCTGGCAGAGTCTGGCTGTGGGTGGCAGGTAGGTATAGGCAGGATGACAAGTGGAAACTATGTAGGTCATTAGGGACAGCGCATGCGTAGCTGCTCCACTAATTAGAAGAACTGAGAGCGGAAACAACAGATCATGGGGAAATGGGGCAGAATCCTGACAGAAACAAACTGTAGATGTATCCTGTTACAATAAAATCCATGTGTATACTCACAGAAGTGCTGTCACACTGTGTCCTGTCTTGTCATGTGCTAGCATAATGAAGAAAAAATGTTCTACATATATATATGTGAGGAACTGAAATTGATTTTGAAGAACATCAAGCTCCGTTACCTTTTTGGAAATTGTGTGTTGCTGCTGATGCACTCCCAATTTGAACAGCAACTAACAGTCATCACTTGTTGAGATTCACATTCCATCAAATTTGCCAGAAAGACTAATTAGGATTATTAGGTTATGAGAAATTAAACTCTCAGCAGGCTGAAATGCAGCAAATTTGAATGATTGCTGAAAATTAGTCACATTGGAGTCATGGTGAGTGAATACAAATCATTGTATTTCGGATGTCCAGCTTGAAAAAAAGACTGTTGTTGCTCCTTATTGCAAAAAGAAAATCAGACACAACATGCTGATCACAGAAGAAGACCACAAGAAATGATACAGCATCATTTTTCAGTCATAACATGTGGAACATACAAAGTTCGAAGTTGCAGACTTTTTTAAAGGCAAGGCAGATTTATTTAAATAGCACTTTTCAGTGAGTTAAAAGCTTAAAAATGTTGTTCTGCCTTTCCCAATTATCCATTCCACAACCTCATGCTGCAACGTGCCTCAATGGATCCTTTAAAATTTGTCCTAACTGCTCATTCTTGTCAGAATATAATTGGTTTATCTCACTCTGTTCGCAATTCAGACGGGGCTTTAGAGTCCAATAATGCTCTCACTGTGAGAAAGCCACAATGGACTGTCGTTACGTAAAAGATACACACGTACACATGTACACACAGAGAGAGACAGAGAGACCATTGGAGTTGCTGACACGTGCTGAAGCAGTGTGGTTTGCTATTTACATTTTTGTTGTAGCTTAACAAAACTAGACAAGTGACGAAAATGCCAGCAGACTGCTTATGCAGCCTTCCTACAACAGCTCATGAGCATAACAAATGGAAACTATCGCTAGATGTGTTTCCATCAACGTTTTTTTATGTACATTTTGAAATCTCGCATTAGAAGGGGTTGATGGAAATGGCATATTTCGAATTAACTTGCTAGATTTTGCAAAAATGTTTTTACGCTCCCTTGAGGCGGTTTTTGACTTTTTCAATAAACAGTAAATGCTCTAAAGAGGAGATAGAAACACATTTGTCGAATCGGTTCTGACGTATCGATCTGTTGTCCATGCTAGTTAGCAACATCTGCTTCCTGTTTATTACAGCCAACGTCAACGTATGACGACGTTATGCTATGCATCTGCTGGTTAATTCGATACAAACCAGTAAATTGGAAACACGTCTGATGTGCATTTTTTTTTTTTTTTTACGATATTTTAATAGTTCACTCAAAATTCACATGAATAAGCTGCTATAGACAATGGATGGATGGATGAATTGTTCATGAATAAATTGTGTCAAACAATTTATTCATGTATGTCTTAAACAGTCAATTAATTGCTGTTGTGTAAGAGATCTTACCTGAAGAAACAAAACTGGGATCCATTTCCCTTATTAAATGATATTTTGTACATGCAGCAAAATGGCAATACCACTTTCCGTGCTTCACAAACATCCATTCATAATTGCCTGTACCTCCAGCAGTATGGCAAAATGTCTCTGAGTGCATTGCTGGCAGCATGAATGATTCACACTATTGTCAAATCTCAAACCTCAAATATCACACACCCTTGATGTGGGGGATATCAAGTTTCATACAGAAATGCTTGAAATACTTTGTTCACGTTTCACATTTTGCATGTACACCTGCAGCAGAAGAAGAGCAGTTGAAAAACTGGCCATACATTCGGCAGGGCGTTTTTTTGTTTGTTTTTTTTTTACAAAAAAAAGACAGGATATATATATATGTATATATATATATATATATATATATATATATATATATATATATATATATATATATATATATATATATATATATATATACTGGGTGCGATTTGCTGGGGGGGATTGACCCCCCCGCTCTCTTTGTGATGTCCCACACTCTGGTCATTTATGTTTTATCCCTGGGGGGGGATACATTCCCCTCTGATCTGAATAAGTAATATCATCAGGGGTTAAATGTTCTCCGTCGCTGCGACAGATTTCAGTCATTTGGAAAATGAGCGCAAAATGTTCCGTGTAGACTTTTTATTCAAGATTTTAAACAGAAGCTGAGCTCAACCAAAGGACATTAGCCAGTCAGAAAGAGAGTAGGGCGGGTCTTTGCAAGCAGAGATCTGCCAATCTACGGTTTATCGCTGTTCAATCATTTTAATCTTTGGAAGAACATCTCAGACTGACCACAGATGGTATGAATGAAAGTAGCGGTGATCAAAGGTTTGTTTGGATTTATATTAACCAGCAGGTCAGAAAGTTCAGCGGATAGAACACCTGACAACAACTGTACTCGGTAAGTGTGTCTGTCGCTGCTCTTGCAGTTAATTGATGAGTTATTTCCACCTGTGGCCAATGTCGCCTGTCAATGTTTATTCCCTCGTTTCCAGTAACTTAGCTGATAAACACCCCATGATTCACTGTTATGTTTTATTTAAAAGTGAAAGAGTAACGCTCTAGCTCAGCTAATTTAGCATGACACGCTTGTTTTGAAGAAGAAGGGTCGGAATGTTAAACAATGTCCCGGTTTGGCTGGGTCTGATTCAGGAAAAATAAAATCATATTATTCCACCAACAAAGAAGGCAGAGCTGCAGTCAGAGCGGCTGTCAGTCTATTGAGTTCCGGGGGATGACGTTGTTGCCGCCATCTTGGCAGCATTGGGCAGCATTCGGCAGATTGGCAGACTGTGGTGGTGAAGAAGGTTAAACATGGTAGATAACTGTTGTGCACCAGGTTGCACAAATAAACGAGGGAAAAAGAAATGTTCGTCGTTTTACCGCATTCCTAAAGATGTGGAGAGGCGAGCTAGGTGGATCAGTGCCATTAAAAGAGCCAGGAGCAGGCAAAACAAGACTGAAAGATGGGACCCCCCAGCCGTTGGATTCCGCTTGTGCAGCGATCACTTCATATCAGGTAAGTTACCGAATATAAAGCTTACTAACATAAGTATCTTCATTATTTAATAGGCTGTAATTTTGGTTTCTGATCAGTTTAATACTAGCTAGTTGAATTACAGCATGCTTTCTTCACCACCAACCATGGCTTTAACTGCGGGTCATTAAGCCTTTGGGAATGATTAACCTATACGTTACATGAAATTAAAAATGTCAGCTACCTTGGTTGAGAACATCAAAGATACAAACTAGCTTCAGATAGCCAGACGCACCACCGTAGCTAGCCAAGCTAACATAAACAAACAACCCGGACCCCTACTAGCCATGCTAACGTTACACTACCGATTAAACTGGGACACTTACCCTTCCAGTGATGATAAAGCAAATTTTTTTTGAAGATTCCACAGCTGGATGTTCGTTACAAAGCCAGACTGAGTCCATTTGTAACCCTCCAAACTTTTGTAGGCTTTTAGAGAGTCACCCGAGAAGGAGGATGGAAAGTTTATCAGGTAGTTATATATATCCGGATACTGCAGATCTGGGACGTCTTTTTCAGCGGAGATACTTGTGAAAAGCACCCCGGGGGCATTGTATGGGTCGGTAATATTTAATCTATTTAATTTTTTTAATATAAAGCTCAATGTCATTCGAATTAAAGTGAGATGAGTACTCCGATGGTTTGAAAGCTTCGGCGCTGGCGCTGGTCGTTTTTACAGCCAAAATGGTGTTCCGAACACTGGTAGTCACTCTATATGCAGCAGCTCCATCTAATGAACAGCTGAACCAGGACACTGGGTATATAAAATGACAAGGATTTGGATGCATACAGACTGTTAAATTTGTTATTTTTACACAGAGTGGAGCGCGATGTGAAGCGACACTGTAGAACCGAGTCGCACTAGAAACATGTTAAATAGCCTCCTGTGGGTCTATGGACTCATTTTACTCCAACCCAAAAACACCTGCCAGACAGGCACACTACAGCAGCCAAGATTACCTTAAACAATATTTAACTTCACACAGAGGTTAAAAATGTTCATCTTTAAAAGCAAGTTACGTTTTTGTCTGATAAACTTTAAGCAATTTTACAAAACTTTTTAAAAATTTTACCTCCCATCCATGGATTTTCTATACCTGTTTTTCCGTACAGGTGTTATGTCATGTTGTATCTGATGGGGAAACGCGGCTTGACGTAACACAGGACCGTGGAGGGGCTGGTGACCATCTCCAGCAGTCGAGGAGGTGGGGACACAGAGTCCATCCTGGACATGTCACTGGGCTAAAATATAACCGTTTTAATACACTAAAAAAAAAAAAAAATGAATGCCTTTTTATAAACACATGAGTTGTGATAATTAATTGGTGAGCAATAACGGGCAAAGCAGAGACTGATTATTGTAATGTGCGATCCGTGTCAAATTAAAATGTATGATCTCATGATAGTGTTGGTTATGTGTCCTGCATTGTACATGGCTGTTGTTGGCCTTGTATGATCATATTGATTTATATTGAATGTGACAGTGGAGTTAATGTACAGGTGTGAAGAAGATGATGTAATGATGCAAGCTGCTGTCTTTTGAATTAGCTGCAGTTTATGGAGGGTTTTGAAATTGTAAAGTGGAAAGGTGAGTGGACTGTGGCCCAGTATGGGAAAAGTGCGAAGGAAGAATTTGCTTGATGCTGCAAATATGAAAGTTAACCAGGTGATGTTATGGATGTGGAAAGTGAAGGAGAGGATGGAGAGGGCTGTCCATGATGGCGACAAGGCTCTGAAGCTGAAAGGTGGGAGAGAGACAGGAATTGTCAATTGAACTGTCAGATTTGGTTAAAGTGGACTTTGCACAGTAAGCAAATGAGGTTACTAAGGTGGCATGACATCCACGGCCCCGGAAATATATGGGCTGACTAGAAAAAAATGTCAGTCAAATTGATTATTTTTGCTTTAACCCCTGAATATTATGGATTTTTCAAAAATCCATAATATATTAATACATGTCTTGTGTCCTTCACATTTGTAAATTTAATTTTTTGTTTGTTTTTAAAGAGTATTATTAAGTTTTCTGCTCAAAGTGGTTAAAGTAAACTAATACCCACTCCCGAGTCCCAACAGTAGATGGCGCAAGTTTAAAAACAATAGCCTAACCTACTGGACCTAGCTAGCTACCTGAAAGAGCACCAGCTAGCTAACCAATATTAATAAAACTTTTATTCATCAATAGAACTTTTGAAAGGACCCCCCCCCCTGTTTTTTTTTTTGCAAATCGCACACTACATATATATTTATATATATATATATATATATATATATATATATATATATATATATATATATATATATATATATATATATATAGATAGATAGATAGATAGATAGATAGATAGATAGATAGATAGATATCTCTTTTAGCCATGCTATTCTAACGGATCTCATGCTAATCTATGAGAAATACTATCATAGCTGTTCAATTGCCAGAATAGAAATAAAATAACCCACTAAATCCAGTGATCTGAGAGGGGATCAGTTCTCACCATTCCATGGTCCCAATTTGGCATTGCCCTCCTGTTAGTCCTCATAATCAGAGACCCTGAATCTGAGTCCTCCTTTGATCATTCGGTTCAGGTTTGTACTGTTATGGTATTAAATCCATTACTCCCACAAAGTCTTCTGGTATTTCCTCCTGTTCAAGAAAGGCCTCTTCTACCATTATTAGGTAATTGGAAAATGATGGGGTGTCCTTCACTAATCAGCATTCTTCTGGAGCTGTCGCTGGCGCCACCGACGTCATCCCCCGCAACCTTGGCAAATACTTACAAAAATGCTAAAACATAGTTATTTAAGTTTTAGGTCAGAAAAATGGGTCCCTGGATGCTTTGAGTAAGTCCATCCATCCATTTTCTAACCCACTTTATCCCTCATGGGGTCACGGGTGCCTATCTCCAGCATTCACTGGGTGAGAGGCAGGGTACACCCTGAACAGGTCACCAGTCTGTCGCAGGGCAACACAGAGAGACAGACAGGACAAACAACCATTCTCATACACACTCACACCTAAGGACAATTTAGAGAAGCCAATTAACTTAACAGTCATGTTTTTGGACTGTGGTAGAAAACTGGAGAACCCACACATGCACAGGGAGAACATGCAAACTCCATGCAGAAAGACCCAGGGTTGGATTTGAACCCAGAACCTTCTTGCTGCAAGGCACCAACACTAACCACTGTGCCGACCGCTTTGAGTGAGTATTTCACAAAATTATGTTTCTGCTATATTTTGATATTTCATTTTGAAGCAAAAAGCTGAATTCACCAGCTTAACAAGAGCAAATGTATGCAAATCAGCTTTCTATACTGCATCAGCGTATCATAGTTCAAATCCTTAAATGAGTAAACCTGTGCCACAGTGCTGCCATTCAGACAAGGGGGAAAAAAAGGCTTGGCCCTCCCAGCTAGAGTTGTATTGGAGAGAGACAAGAGAAATAAAAACTACCTCCAGACACAGAGGGTACATTCAACCTGTAAGCGATCGCCTCCCTGGGATCCATCCTCATGTCATCGGCAAAGTACATTGAGTACCGAGGCCTTCTCCTGCCCCCTGTGGCCCACAACGCAAAGAGCTTGGAGTTTGCCCAAAAATTTTCTGTGGAAGATTCTGATGTGTTTACTGTGACTTATCCCAAGTCAGGTAAAGTAAACTTGTTGTTGGATCCTCCATCGTTTCTTGATTTTTACTGGTCTGCTTAAAACTTAGTCTTCTATTCAAAAACCAAATGCTTCTGACAAAGTAAGTATCAGAGTTGGTGTAGCGCTTTAGTTTTCTGTTGTTCCTAACAGATTGGTCGTATTTTTCTAATTCTGTTAATTTGACAGGTACTCAGAAAGCACAATTTCTTCGTTTCAATTAACATTTAGGCTAAAAACCAAACTTTTATGAGGCACTTTTGTGGCATGCTGGGTTCAGACAATGATAAATGGTTTGCAAGTCATTTAAATGTGGACAAAGTGTAAACTATCTGCAAGTTTAGCAACTTCCTGAACTTGAATCTTGTAAATTTGCTGTGACCCAGATGAGTGCTCGGGAAGGGCTGAGTTGCTTTGAAACACTGGAATCTTTATTAAAAGCGTAATGCAAATTCACTGTGGGGTGAGGTAGCGTACACGGAGCTCTGGGATGGAACTCATTTTAAATCATTGTAATGCGATCTAGTAAAGTGAAGACAGAGTTTGGGATCCAGTAGTTTCGACATTTAATAAACAATTTCTCCCAAATCTCTCCATAACAAAGTAGTGCACGCCTGGTCAGATTTAGATGCGCATCAAACATGTCCAAATAAATTGGATCACCAAGTTAATTATTTTTTCGCTTGTTTATTATTTATCAATTTTCATATAAGGAAGTAAGCACACGGAAAGCGTAGTCCAGTGAGCAACACGGTAACAATGATAATCCCAGTTATTCACACTCGCCAGGGCGCAGCCTCTAGCGCAGCTATCCCGGAAGGGCAGCCGGACGGGCGGACAGCGCCGCGCTCTCCCTCGGTGACGCTGTCCGGCCACAGGTAGCGCAGCACCGGCCGTCCTGCGCGGGAGCTCGGCAGCAGCGTTCCAGTCGCTCGGCTTGCGCAGCGCCATGCCTTCCTCCAGCATTTACATGGAGTACGAGGGACTTCTGCTTCCCAGTGAGACCCACAGCGAAAAGAGTTTGGATTTCGCTCAGAGATTCAACCTAAAAGACGATGACGTGTTGGCGGTAACGTACCCGAAGTCAGGTCAGTTTTTGGATCAAGGTCCAAGGTTTTTTTTTTTTTTCTTCTTCTCCCCTTCGCGTTTGGGTTAGACACATTATTGAAACTAATGCCGAAACACACCCAGTTAGGCTGTTCCAATGCCTTAGGAGTGATGCTCTGACGTTTTAATGATGTCGTTTGCCCACAAGTTAAAGTTAAAAAGCCAAAGCAGGCGCGCCTCCTTGCATTGGAAGTTCTGCAGAGTTCTGCGAGTCCGGGCGGGTAGCAGAAGATCCGCGGTTACGGTGCAATGTTCATCAATAGCAGTTGCTAAATCCCCGAAGTTTTCGTATCGCTGCTCCATCGTACAAAAGTATCCATGCCCTTCGGACTTTTTCGCATTTTGTCAAGCTACAACGACACACTAAAGTGTGTTTTATTGAGTTTCTTTCTGGGACAGACCGATGTGAAGCAGTGCGTAAATGTGAAGTCGAAGGGAAATTACATAACCCCTTCCATCATTTTGTACAGATAAATGATCTGAAAAGTGTGGCGTGCATTTGTTTTGAACAGTTAAATGAAATCCAATGTGAACGACTGGCTTCAGAAGTCCTCCGGTTAAAGGAGAAGTCCGGTCAAAATCAGAATTCAAACTGCTGAAAGTACTTTAAATATATAACTACTACATACTGTGCAATAAATTATACGTTTTTTAAATTACGAATAATTGTCATTTAATCATGTTTATGTGGAGGAACCCATCTTGGTCAAGAATAGTACTGTCACCTCCCATTTTGTGACGTCACTCAGCAGACCCGCTGTTGAGCAATGACGCACTATTTTCCAAGATGGTGACGACTGGTGCTCTGTACGAAGCAGAGAGTGATGAAGTACTTAGTGACAGTGATGAGAGTTCCATGGAGCTATCATCTGATAGCGATATGGACTTTTTAGAAGAGTTTCTTGACAGAAACCGGACTTATTTCCAGTGCAAACTCAGTCGGGCCCCCCCAAGATATAAATACGCGCGCGCGTGTGTGTGTTTGCGCGCGCTCCGCCGCAGTGGCTTTACCGGCGCTGCAGCGGAGGAGAGTTCGCGCTGAAGTGACTTAAGTTATATTTGCCCCCTAGTAAATAGGGCAGGTGGTCATTAATGTATAAATATTAAAATATAAAAGCGTTCCAGCTCATGCTGGGGCGGAGGGATACCACATCACATGTGGTATCCCTCCGCCCCTCTGCTCGGTAACCATCCCCGCAAATTCTAAATTAAAAATTCTAAATTAAAAATTCTAAATTAAAAAATAACTTACCGAAAATCCTCGCTCTCATGTCATGTTCAAAACATTCTTCTTCGAAATGGTCACTGCATATGACGTGTTTTCTCTCTGGCCAGAAGTTAGATGGCAAATCCGCTCTGTTCAAGTTGGCAATCCAGCAACGAGCCCGGTGGCTCATGAATCAGAAAGTTGAAATAAGCAATGTTTTTTCTACTTTTACCAGTTGTGTTGGAACATCCGATGGCCATGCACGTGGGCATTGTTGCTGTAACAACAGCTCTTGCGAATGTCAGTGGTGAAGTCCTCTGGAAATCCGAAAAAATTGTTGATGATCGCAGCTATGTAGAACGGCTCCTATTGACTGCATGGAAAGAGCGGAGAAATGCTGTCGCCGCTTCCGCTTTTCCACGCCACAGGATGTGATGTCAGACGGCCCTTACTGCCCATATTTGGGCAGTAATGGCCGCCCCCATACACAGTGATCCAGATGACAATTTATGTTTTTATTTGCTTATTGATTAAAGATAACTTCATTAAATAACCACAAACGTATTAGTTTTAGTTATAGCTAATGGTCCCCTGATTTTTCCTTGTTGACCGGACTTCCCCTTTAATAGCCGGTGTGTTCTGTGGAGACCTCAGAGGTCTGGTGAAGAAGACCGGCACAGCACTCGGGCCAGGCTGTGGATCTTTAAAGCAGGGTTATATTATAAGGTTCTGGGTTCAAGCTCTTTATTGCCATTTCCATGAAGATGGAGCCTACGTGTAATTTGTGTCTCAGGGCCCGCAGCATGCCTAAAACACAGAAAAGAATAGGTAGCGAAGAATAAAGAACAGAGGCTACAGCAGGTGTGGAGTATGCACGAACAAACATAACAGGGCATTTATAAATGTAAGAAATTAATCATACATGCATATTTACAACATTTGCAATGCAAAAGCAGAATATTATAAAATCTCATGTTGTCTGTGTATGTAGCGTAATAATGCTGGACGGGTGTGGGGTGCAGCATCCGAGGCGAGGTGCAACGTTCATGAGTCTCACAACTTCTGGAAAGAAGTCAAGTAGGGGAATCTGATGACAGGACAATTATTTCTGCACTGTACAAATCTGGAACTTATGGAATATCATAGAGTGTCAATATGAAGGCTGTAAAGAGGATGGGGTTTTGGGAGCGCTGTGGTGCTTCCTATCACCTGAGGGCCTCTAACCTGATGCTTGTCAGAGTGGGTTGTTTGATAGAAAATAAAAGATGCATTTCTTTAATTTAATTAAAAATACAAATTCCCCATCTGTATCAACCACCTGTGCCGGTGGGCCTAATCATTCCTGAGTTGCACATGCCACAAAATCTATTGAGGGCCTGCAAATGGCCCCCGGCTGCATTTTGGACACCCCGGCTTTAGGTAATGCTCAAGGTAAAAGTCAGGTCTGTGCTTCACGTTACACATCTATTGTGAGCCCTTACTGCTTTTAAACGGAGAAAGATGTTATGAGATTTTTATTGGAACATGACAGAGAACGAGTGTATCGTCTTGAATGTCCCCTCGAGACATCTGAAAAAAATGAAAGATTTGCTTTGAGAGCCTTCCGTGATACATAATTGGTAACTATAGACGTGAAAACAACAGGTTTCAAGTTTCCTTTTGGATGATCTACAAAACTGGTGGAAGGATTTAAGCGCCAGCAGCTATGTCTTGGTGTTGCTCAGTCACAGCGGCATCAAGGCTAAGGAATGCATTTCTAGTTTGATGGACTTCAGAATACTACAATGACTGAAAAGAAATTGAAAGACTTTGTTTTAAACGGCATAGATGATTATGGAATGTATGTGTGTGCTGAGAAAGGAATGTCTTTACCGACCAAGAAGCAAAGAGCATTTATCAGGTGACCTTACCTCTGAGAAAAGCTGCTTTACCCTAGTCTGTGCTTAGTAGTGTACGTCATACTCAATAAATGAGAGTATACATTCGGCTGGGGTTTGTTTGTCAGATTAAAAGTACCTTTAAACAGAACTTTTAACAATTTTTAAACATACTTTCCATTACACCCACATTTTTGTGTTAGAGGTGTTTTGTTTAATGGTCAGATGGAGTATTGATTTCTTCTAAGAAACTAAAATATCATGTTTAAGTGACATGTTTAAGTGGAAAAGTCATCATAAATAAAAATATATTCTAAAACATCAGCCTGTCTCTAATCTACATAATGTTTTTAACTTAGTGAACTGAGTTACCGAAATAAATTAACTTTTTCATAATATTCTGGTTCATTGAAAATGACTGCAATCAAAGGCCTCAAACTGATACAGAAAATATAAAGAGCTGGTAAATGGGTTTCTAATAGAACTTTTTCTGCAGGTTTTTTTTTTTTTAGATTGCCAAGACATTAGTTGTATTAATCCGGACTCATTTCCTCTTCCTCAGTAAGTCTATTTGACACCACAGTTCTGGTGTTTGTTATTTTTAGTTTCACGTGTTCAGATAAGATTGTCGCACTTGGGAGTGACTTGCAGTTAGTCTTTAAATCCAAACAGACAAAGAATAATGACTTCCAGCACCACTGAAGTGTACTACCTCGTTCATTTTTGTAGGGACGAGCTGGATGCAGGAGATCCTCCCACTGGTGTTAAATGGGGGAGATTTGACTCCTCTCCATACAGTTGTCAACTGGGAACGGGTCCCATGGCTGGAAGAAAGAACACTGGAGGTGGTTGTGGATAAGTTGCCATCTCCGCGTGCATTCGTTACACATTTCCTCTACCGCCTCATGCCCCCTTCCTTCCACACTTCCAAAGCAAAAGTAAGTGGGTAAAGACTCGGTCGTATATTTCCAGGTTCGCCCTCAAGGTATTTAAAACGTGTCATATATTTGTGCGCTGTCTCTTGTAGGTAATCTATGTAATGAGAAACCCAAAAGATGTCCTGGTGTCTTCATATTACTTTCACAAAATGGCCGAGTTCCTTGAGGATCCAGGAACATTTGATGAATTCATGGAGAAATTCCTGCAAGGCAGAGGTCAGAGATTTCTCTATAGTTAAACCACAAATAGTTCATATCCCTAGCAGACTGATGTTTTTCCAGGTGTCCTGTCTTGATATTTCAAGCATACCATATTGAGAAGTAGAATAACTACAAGTGCCAAATCAGTTTTACTCTCAAGAATGTATCCTAATTGCATGATTTACTGTATTTAATCAAGACAGTGTCTGGCATTGAAGTAGACAGGTCACATTAATACAATTGGAACCTATTTATATGACCTTCAGCCATTTGGACTACTTGTATGGGTGCATGTGTGGAAAAGTGTACAGAGCAGGGGTGTGTGAATTTTTACATTGATGCGACAGAAGAAATCTCCCTACATTTGACTCCCCAAAAGGAGCACATGACAGGTAGTGTCATCACCCCCAAGGTAAATAATACTTAGGTTTTGCGGAAGCAATGTCAGAGGCCCAACATGAATCTGAGAGTATCTGTGATGGGAGAAGATTAGGGTGATGGTAAGGAGGTGTCCCAACCTCTTAAGACTTGGAGCTAACCAAAGACAAATAGTTAAAAACACCAGGGCAAACATGCAAAAAGATGTTTAGTAGTCTGGATTGCTGCAATGCCAATACAGATTGTCTCATTGATTATTAACACATACACAGTGTCTGACATGACATTTAAAATAGGAGGCAGTTTTCAGCTTTGAAGAACACTTGTATTTATGCCGTGCCACATCTGTTTTGAGCTGCTGTAGGAGAAGATTTCATTGCATCCAGTGATCTACTATGTTTCGTCTGCAGTGCTCTTTGGGAAATGGACAGAGCATGTAAAGAGCTGGAGACATGCAGAGCTAGGAGACAGAATACTTTTCATCACATATGAGGAAATGGTTCAGGTAATTTCCTTCAGAGTTTTTGATGTGATCTTTGACCACTATCAGTGAAAAGTTGACTTCCTGTTTTAAGCTTAAAGCTATAGTTGGTCATCCTGTTCTGAAACATTTTTTTTGTTATACTGGGTAAAATTGTCCTTCCGTCCTGAAAATAGTTAATACATTATGAATAAAAAAAAAAGAGGTTAAAAAAATGTGTCTCTGTTGGAGCTGCAGGCCTGTAAAAACTCTAACCAATCTCTCCTGTTTGGTCTAAAGTGCAGGGATTTATCATAATTTGGTTCCTGTTGTCCATCAAGTTCCTGGGGTTCCTGGGGTATGACCTTATATATTGGTTGTCCCACATGCCAATCATTCTGACGTGCTCATGTAACACCAGTGTCCGTGCTCTTTCCTTCCTAGTTTCCGCTTGCTGGCTGCGCATGCGTACTTCTACTGTTTATGTATCAGGTTAGCTTAGTGGCTAGTTTAGTGGTTAGCCATTCATTGTAGCTCCGCTGCTGTCACCATAGTCTTTGAACATGGCTTAGAGTCACAAAAAGCAAACTGCATCCATGTTTATGAGAAGAACAGAAAGGAGTAAGTCGAAAGAAATAAGACCAGAGTGGATTTGCGAGATTTTTTTCATGTGATCCCGTGAAGACGGTCTTGTCCATGCGCGGTTTATTCGAAAAAGGACTTGGGAAAACCTCTGGAAAAATTGCCGACCCTAGCTTTAAAGGGGCTATCATGTTCAAGTCTTACATTTTTTAAAATATGTCTTCAATTCTTTTTCAGTTTTCCTATTTTATTAATTTAACACTAGCTCAAATGCTGAATTGTGCTTTTTTAAATGTATTTACAGCTAAAAACTGACAACTAGCCAAGCAACTTTCTTGTTATTGCTTAGTCTTTATCACTCCACTTGATGGTCCATGAGCGGAAACAGAAGTGCTGCTGTTGTCATGGGAAAATGCTAATTTAGCAACACTTGGCCGCAAAAGAACCAGTTTAAGGTTATAGTCCACTTCAAATAGCTACTGTGAAGCCTACTACTGCTTATGGAAAAAACAACAACAACATAAAAGTGATTGTTAAATGTTCGGACGTTGGAGTTGCATTTAGGAAGTGCTGTTACCACCATGGTACTTAGCCCCTTGCTATGTGTTTGTGCCACATTAGTGTCTTGTGGGAGTGTCCAGAGTTGGAAGTCAAAAGCATTTTGCATGTTATTTGTGTAAAATAAATAACACTCTGATGAAAACAGCTCTGTTTATCTTTGGTTGTTCACACATGCTAAACAGAGGTGGCCAGATCTCAAATAATCAAATGTGACACAACAGGATGCTTGTGAGGGACAATGGGAGACACATAACCAACACTATGTTGACGTCATACATTTTGATTTAACACAGATCACACATTACATTAATCAATCTCTGCTTTGCCTGTAATTGCACAGCGATAAATTATCACAACTCACAAGTTTATAAAAAGCTTTCTTTTTACGTTTTTTGAAGTTAAATTAAACTGCTAAACTTTAGCCCCGTGATAGCGACCTGTTTAGGGTGGACCTTGTCTCACGCCTTGTACACGCGTAGCTGTGTCTTTATAAAAACAGATATCTCCCCCACATCATTTTTAAAAATGACATCGTACAGAAAAGTTTTCATCATTAAACATGGTAGATGCATAGGGGGCAGTGTACTGTAAAACAATAACCTACATCAGCCAATCAGAATCATAGACATATATATAAAAACAGTAGACGCCTCGTTGACCGCTATTATTATTGGTGTTGATTGGCCTTGTGGCCGCCATCTTGGGGCAATTGCCCACTCCACTCAGTGTATTGTGTTTAGCAGGCACAGGCAGCATTTAATCAATAATAATTTGCTGAACTGTTTTTCAGGCTTTTTTCTTTTGCTCCAAACTTTAAGCATACAGCTATCATAGCACATGGTCCAGTGGTCTATTCTTATAGACCACTGATATTCTTATGTGATGGAAGTATTTAGCAAAGCACACAGCCACTCATACTGTATGTATATATATATATATATATATATATATATATATATATATATATATATATATATATATATATATATATATATATATATATATATATATATATATATATATATATATATATATATATATTAAATGGACACTCTTTCTCTAATATTGATTGTTATGTAGATATCGATAATATCTATCTCTCTATATCTATATTCTTATATCTCTCTATATTTCTTTATCTCTATATAAAATATTGTTGAAGGACCCCTGTATGTTTCCCTGTCACAAAAAGGCAATTAAGAGCCTTCAGCCTGACATCAATAAGGGAAATTAAAAGAGGAAATAAATTAAGAGGAATAAACGCAGAAAAAACCCTGCTAGATTAATTAGTTCCCATGTTTTGAGGAGGGAATACTTAAGACAGCTAAAAAACATATTTTTCTCTTTTTAAAAGAGAGGGAATATATTCTCATAAATTAGTGACAAATATGTAAAGTACTTACACAATACATTTGCTAGAGCTGATTACACAAAACACAACAAGACATTCACAATCACAAATTAGCTACTAGTACTGTCACTAATCCTGTATTGTGTCATGTTTTACATTAGAATCTACGTTTTAGCAGAATAATAAGATACACTCATCTCAGCTGTAATGTTTCATGTATGCTTTACTTTGAAGTCTCGATATCGAGGTGAAACAGGAAATGCTGTGCGGTGCCGAGGTAAAGTCAGATGGAAATAAACAACCAGAGGTGCCGTAGGTTAGTAAATTTGTCCAGTTTAACATTGATTAGACTCGTATTGTAAACAGTCAATCACAACACCAACGTAGAAATCAGCATTGGACAGCATTCATTTTTTTACTCTACTGTATGGCCAAGTCTGTATCAATGGCCGCACGTATGTGACATCTGCGCCGTGTGATGCGGCATACACTAAAACTCCGTCTCTTCATGTATACACGCGCAGGCTCAAAAACTGAGTTTTTAGAAATCTCCCCTTTGGCCAGAGTTTTCAGAATCATTCATTTTTAGGGATGTAAAACACCGTTTACGTGTAGATGAAAGGCATAACTGCATAGAAATATCAGTTTCCCCAGATACCCGGCTTCGTGTGGACTAGGTCTAAGAAGGACTGCAGCTCTGCATTCTTTGTTTCAGAAAAGCACATGTCGAATACTTTTTTGACTTTTTTTAATCTGACCCGGTCAAATCCGGGACATTTTTTCAGTTAGTGGGACGGCGGGACAAGAGTGAAAAATGCGGCACAGTTCCGCACAAATTGGGACATCTGGTCACCCTAAAGGTCTCTGAGCTTCATATTAAGTTTGATTAAGAACATGCAGGGCTTTGCAAGTATTTGCAAACCCCTGGAGCTCTTTCACATTTCTTTCACATACCAGCAGCAAACGTAACTGTACTTTTTTGGGGATATGTGTGATGGACTAACATAAAGTTGTACATAATTATGACATGAAATAAACTGATATGAACAAATATTGCATTTTGATGCAATATTTGCAAGAGGGTCTTCTTATACAACATCATGACTGTGTAAATGATCCTATATCTCTCGTCCAGGACCTTCCCGCGTCCATCAGGCGTATTTCTGACTTCTTGTGCTGCAATCTGAGTGAAGAAGTCATTCAGAAGATAGCAGAGCATTGCTCTTTCCAGAGTATGAAGGCCAACACTATGTCCAACTTTAGCCTGGTCCCAAAGGAGTACATGGACAGCGACAAGTCACCATTCCTGAGAAAAGGTGAGTTCTTACCTGTCGGGTTACTGCACACATGAGATATGCTTTCATATCAAAGATTTGTTGTGTGCATCACTCTTTCCTTGATCTACTGTTTCGTGACAGGGATTGTCGGCGACTGGAAAAACCACTTCACCTCAGAACAATTGGCCCGATTCCAATCGGTAATTGACAAAGAGTTAGAGGGAGAGAACTTCTCACTGCCATAGAGTCTGGACTGATCAGCCAGAAAAATAAAAGTAAGAGGAAACAAATACAAGCCCTCTGCTAATACTTTTAAAATAGGAACATGTGTGCTAACTGCAGTCAACAGTTTAAAAGTTTGTCCTTTTAATGTGAAACGTGACCGTCTATCATCAAATTGTGCTGTTAGTTGTGCTTAATTGATTATCTATTGATTTGTAAGAGTTCAGAAGTATTTAAAAATTTCAAAGCTAATGGTTACCAAATTAAAGTACTTTAAAATATTTAAGGAAATTTTCTGTCTGTCCTGCATGTGAACATCAGATTAATAAATAAACATTGTCATTGAGAAAGGGGTACTACAATGCTAATCACTTAGATGATTATAATTTTGAACTAACTGCAGTGTGAAACCATTTTGAGCTTTCATTAGGTGCCTGGCAAGTGCATTTTTTGTTTTTGTTTGTAATAAACAAAGTGTAACTAAGATGCAATGATGTCTAAATAGTATATATGTATTTAACAAGAAAGGTTTGCAAGTGGTTGCAAAATTTCTCATCTTCTATAAAATAAAATTTGACACAAGAAGTTTACATACACTGCATCAAAACTGTATTTCTTACTGTTGGATATTAAATCATTCAAATTTTGTTCTTAGGCTTGGCAAAAGTATTTCTATTTGATAAATGCAAAAGTATTTCTATTTGATAAATGAGAGAGAAGTTTGTTTATTAATACCTTCAAATGCATTTGCAGTATTTAGCAGGTCTACATGTAAACTATAAGACTTGGGCAAACATTTAGATTTTCCTTTTTCAGACTTCTCACAATAGTTTGCTGGAATTTTGGCCCATTCCTCCAGACAAAATTGGTGTAAACATTTGACTGATTTTTGAAGAAATATAAAAAAAAAACATTTGTTAAGAAATTATCTGTACTGTCATTCTGACATTGAGAAAATAGATAAAGTTGTTAATGCTTACTAACATAAAAAAGGAAAAGTTTACTCTGATGTAATCTCCAAAAAAAGTGAAAAAATGGTTACATGTTTTTGTAGTGTTTGAATTATTATACCTATGTTGATGTGTCAGTGTCCCATTAAATCTCACTTTTTTAAAATAGAAGGATATTTACATACAAAATTGTTGTTCTCTTCTTTGCCACGATATGGGATTTAATCAGCTTAATTATGTAGGTTCTGTAATATCTTAGTTGTAGGTTTATTTTTCCTATTTGCAATGTTTCCCTAAATAGAGTTTATGGTAAGGCATGTTTTTTTCTAACCTCATCTTGTAAATCAGCGTCTTCCAAGGTTATAGGGTCCTTGTTGTTCAGGCTCCAATGGTTAAAGTTTGTGGTATGCACTCCTTCCCAGTTTGCAGTGGAAGTATAGAGATATGAAGAAAAAAGGACTACACCCTACAGCAGCCTGTGTATTATTCTAACACATTTTGACAGATAGATGTTTGATATCAACTTTAACAATACTAAAAAAGCCAAGGACTGTTGATAAATAAAAAAAACCTGAAGAGCATATATTTTACATTTTGTTGAATGTAATTTCAACGTCCAATCTGTGGTATTAAATTAGGACACACTGATATTTATTTTCACTTAAAATGGCCCATATTACAGTAAGGTGTATCACATCAGGTGCACATAATTAAAATAAACTTCTTTAGACATTTAGTTTCTTGTGCTCCTCGCTGTTGAAGTACCATGGTTGGGTCAAAGGAGTTGTTCGATGCTTTTAGAGGGAACATTGAAGCATGTCATGAGTCAGGGTAGTAAGAGACATTGAAATCAACCATTCTACTGTACACAAAGTAGTCTTTGAGTAGAGGATATTCAAAGTAGCTACTTACTGTACATGCCCGTGTCTGGGTGTTCAAGCAACTAGACCAGATCACAAAATTCTGAAAACAAGCCTCCAGAAACCCTAAGATGTCACCTGGGGCAGTGGTTCCCAACCCTCGGGCCACAGACCAGTGCTCGTCCATGGATCACCTCTTCCCGGCCGCACAGCATAAATTACATTATTTCCATTTTATTTATTATCTAAGTCTGTACAATGTTTTATTTTGAAACTGGCCAGATTCTGCCCCATCCATCTTTGACTCACTCTTACGCATGTCTCACTCACATCAACAAATACATTAATAACGTCATACCTGGTGGCTCGCCGCTAATTCAAGGCTAACAAACAATTTACTGTAGGCGAAAAATTATGCCTACCTGCCACTAAAGGCATTTTCCTTGAACTTCTAAGAGAGGCAGCACAATGATGATGGCCTTAAAAGTATGCAAGGATTATTGCAAGAATAAAATTCAACATAGGCATTACACTTGGGTGTCTTGTCTCCCCCAAATGGGGCCATGTCAATGAAGAGAAACCAGCTTAGGGCTCCACTGATTTGATGTTATAGTGAGTGGCATTTTACATTCAGTTTAAATTTGTCAATATGAATATTATTATGATAATTAGATATGCCACAGTTTTTATACTGCTTGTATAATTTTATTTTGTTGTATTTATCCAGTATTATCTGACATTGAACTGGTCCGTGGTCTAAATAAAGCTTGGGAACCACTAATCTAGGGCCTACAAGCAGGCTCATGCAGCTGTTTATATAAAAGTGCGTGTATTTAGAATCAGGAACAGTCCACACAGGTTTAACTTTAACTATGAGAGGCTGGCAAGGACGAAAGCATTGCACTCAAAGAAAAACATGAAGACCACATTAAATTTAGCTAGAGAGAAAGCTGATAAAGACCAGGGGTCTCATTTATAAATCATTGCGTAGGATCTATACTAAAGGTACACCCAAAAGCCGAAAACGGCAAATGCCATAAGAAAAAAGATTTATAAAACCATGCATGCACACACCAACAATTAATTTCCCTTCATAGATCACAGCTGTACCTGAACATTTGCATACCAGGTTCTGCCTCATGTTCTGTCCTCTACAAAGCCACACTCAGCTATAAATGCTCAGTGCAAAGCACCTCATTAACAAGCCAGCGGATCATTGTTATTTCATGAATTACTATGGCAACCAAGGAGAAAAGAGAGAAGAAAGGGTTAAAAAATGTCTTAAGAGAGGTTTTTATTACATTTGTAAATCAGAGTTAAAAGCACATATGTTAAACTGAATCTAACATCATGAGGATGTCAAAAGAAGTTGACGAAGTCATTCCGGGGAGAAAGGGAGACTTTTGCCCTTTCATTTTTGGAAAACGTGCACACATGTTCTACTTTGATCGCAGTGACGAATACATAAATAAAAAACAGTTTCTGTTTATAACCAGAAACTAACTAAAGGCTTGAATTCAACAAAAGAGGACTGCAGAATATTGGCCTAATGATGTTGCTCTTCTGTGCTCGGCCATCCTTTTGGTCAGTAGTTGCTTTGTTTCCCTGATGTATAACTGCTCACAGTGCTATCACTTACCAGCAAACACAGCATTGCTCTGTCTGTGCCTGGAGACCGGATCTTTGGGGGTTTGAAGGTTCAAACTGAAATCAATTTGCATGGGAGTATGGGCAGGTATAAATGTCTGACATTTCTGACTCAACAAACTACATGGTAACACTCTACAACTATGGACTCATTGAGGTGAACCATGTGAGAATGTAGAGGAAAGGACTACACAAAAGAATGAGGGTCTGTTTGTATGAATGTCATACAGTCATAGGGGAATAGGGCGTCTTTCACCGCAGGGAAATGGCCCACAACACAAAAGGCATTGCAACAAAGAAGGGGACAAGGTAGGAAGACCATAGAGACCATTGCTGTACCTGTAGATCTGCCAAGATGAACTGACTTTAGGCAGCTACAACAAAACATACAAAGGGAAGGGAGCTCAACAGGTTCTTTTAGAAATATTTAGGGAGCACATGTGAGCTCTGAGTCCTTTGGGACATTAGGGTCCACACAGAGGTTCTCATATTTCTTTCAGATTTCCACTTATATTTTAGATTAGCAAAGCATACTGACTTATTTTATATAAAGTTCTCAGCAAATGTTTGAGGCAATATGATATTTGATAAAGCAAAAGCATCCTGGAAAAAAAAGAAACAAGAGCAACACATACAAGCATCGTGGAATAAAACAAAAATTAGGCATTTGTATGAATACTGTCAAGGTGTACTCTCCCTTTCAATCAATGACCGCTGGAGACAAACACCTGCCCATCTGCTGGGACAGTGCAAGGAAGAGCAGGTATTGACATTGACTGGGTGGATTTCTGTCAAAACAAACAGCAAACATTATTCTCACTGCAAATGAGGAGAGTGAAATTTTACTTTGCTGTGCCTGAATGAAGACATCAACTCCTTGAATAAACACGGTTACACGGTTTTGCTTTGCTTTCAAGTGTACATTCAGTTTTCTCAGGAAGCAAAATTCAAACAGGCATGTTCACACACACATATTGAACATTGAAATAAAAAAAATCTATCTATCTAGCTAGCTAGCTAGCTATATAACATTTATTTGGAGTATTTATCTTAATGTTGGCACACAATTCTTTTCAACTACAAATGTTTTGAAAAATGAGGATGAAAGTACTATTTGTTTCTCTTTCATATAGTCTGCTTCCATACTGGGTAGACAAAATATTAGATGTGTCACTCCTAAGAGCTTTTATTAAGTTCTGCCTACAATTCTCCGATGCTCTAATAGAGATGTGCATTTCAGCATATTTACAAATTCAATAAGATCTTATATCAAGCAAAATCTCACATTACACAACTTCAAATCTACATAATGCTTTATATATAGATTGCAATCTTAACTCCACTCCTCTCTCTCTTGGTTGGACAATCCTGCCTCTGCAGAGAGAAGCTCCACCTTCCCAGCTCTCTGCAACTCAAGGATTTGAGTTTGGCCAGCTGCTCGGAGCTGAAATAGTTTGTCAAGTCTCCAGGAACTTCTGTCACAAAAAATAAAAAGAAGTGCAAAGAGAAATCTAGATATGAAAGCAACTCTGCTGCTTGCAGAAGCCCGAAAGTGCAATTACACTTAAAATCGAATATTTAGAAGATGTTGATGCTGAAAATAAAGCCTGTATTTTAAAGGCCTCTGACTTGTTGCTTTTTAGAGAACATTAGTGAACAACCAGCTTGGAAAAAATATGACATAACTGCAAGTCTACCTAAACTAAGAGGATCAGGAAAAGAGGACATTAATTAGAGAAGCAGCACAAAGGCCCTTTGTCTGGAGGGGCTGCAGAGATCCACAACTCAGAAGAGAGAATCTGTCAACGGGGCAACGGGCCATTTTCCATTAGACCTCTAAGAAACCTCTAGAACTTTCAAAATCTCCATGTCAGCGAACTCTGGGACACAAGGAGACAGATAACCTAAAACCAGAGGGAAGGCTAAGAACAGGAGTATGGGTTACTTTCTGAAAGGAGAACACAAGTGTTAATCTTTGGAACATGAAGTTAGAGCCCAGTAGGAACAAGAGGTCTAATTAGCACTCAGTGAGTAAGTATAATGTGGCATCTCTCTGTCTCGCTGTGGTGTGGAGGCTGCAGTGCCTCTGACTGGAAGAACGTGAGGAGAGTGGTGAGGACAGCAGAAGGGATCATCGGGGCTCCTCTTCCCTCCATTAAGGACATTTCATCTCAGCGCTGCGTGTCCTGAGCCCGTAACATCATCAGAGACCCCTCACACCCCCACCATGGACTGTTCTCCCTGCTGCCTTCTGGGAAGAGGTTATGCAGCATTCGCTGCAGGTCCACCAGGTTCTGCAAAAGCGTTTTCCCTGTTGCCATCAGGCTGTTGAACTGTTGAACAATAAACTGGACTCTACACCACATTTGCATCACTGCATCTCTATCTGGCATTACCAACGCTGCCAAACTTTTAGTTTCCTTTTAATTATTCACAACTCAACATAAATACATTTTTGCACAAATGCCTTTTGCACCATTATTTTGCGGATAAAAAATGGTTTGAACATTCTCCTGCATACTGTGATTGCACACTGTTTTTCTCCTGCACTGTTTACATGTTTACATTTTGATCACTGCTGCACTTTATATTGTAATGTTGCCTTATTCCACCTGGAATCTCACTATACTCCTATTAGCTGTATGCAACAAAATTTTGTTCTGTATGCACTCTGTACATACAAAATGACAATAAAGTTGTCTAAGTCTAAATCTAAGTCTAAGTCTAAGCATCTATCTCAGGGGATCCACTCCTCTTTGAGCACCTCCTGATTAGCCTAAACAAACTAAAGTGGTGAGGACACACCTACCTTTCACACCCCACAATCAGAAAAGTTAAGACACACACACACACACACACACACACACACACACACACACACACACACACACACACACACACACACACACACACACACACACAGATATTAGTTTATTATTTTCCTTTTCATCTGAATTAATATCATATTGCATGTGATTGTTTTATTTCCCCCACAAAACACATCCAATTTCAATATACAATAAACTATTATATGTTGAGTAAAAGAAAGTAGATGAAAAAAACTTTCATGTAGCAGGAATTGAACTTTGCATGTGTTGATTAAAAAATATTGCCTCAAAAGAAACCCTTTTTGCTCACAAGGCATGCTGTACATTCAAGTGATTTTTTTTTTTTTTTTTTTTTTTTTGAGTGAGAGAGTAAAATCAGAGGGAAATGATCAGGGCCATATTGTTGTCCCAGCTCCAAAAGGGCTTAAGAGGAGACGTACTGGATGACAACAGCAGCTCTGAACAGTCCTTCACTACACAAATAAATAGAGATTGGACTCCGCAAGCTAGCATTAGCGCATCTAACAGGGATTCTGATGGTGCACAGTTGCCTGTTGCTGTTGATTTAGCCGCAGAAAGAGAAGTCAACAATAATGTTGGATAAGGTGAGCAGAGGCCAGATGTAGGTGAAAGGATCAGATGCAGGATGCTGCTGATGAGAGGGCTGGAAGTACCGAACCAGTCCAGCAAAAATTAACCCAAGACCAGCTGGAGACATTTTTAAGCACGCTCATATCTTAAGTCTAAAGTAGGACATCACCGTTATTTTAGATGAACACTACTGTTTTCTAAATAATTTCCAACATTTTAAAATTTTACTGTATGTGCAAAACCTGCTGAAATATTTCAGTTGTTCAAAGCACTAAAACTGGCGCTTATAAATGCCTGATGGAGTGAAATGTTCTCACAATATGGCTCATGTTTTCGTTTTGCTTTATCTTTCTGTTATCTCGTATCCATAGCTATTCCTGTGTGTGATGGAAGTGGAGACAGCGTGTGTTTGTTCCCCTCCAGTCAAATACACAAGTTCAGGCCTGACGACTTTTTAAATTTCACAATTTCTGTATACAGCTCGTTACCTTAGGGAAAATTTGATACTAAATATGATTAAATATTTAAATATGTATGCAGAGACCCTGTGTATGGCTGGTCAGTATATTGAGTTTTTGAAGATAGTAACATATTTTTAGATTAAAGGTATATTTATATTGTGGCATGGGTTTGTTGAAGCCAGGCCTAATACTGAGAAGAAGTATATGTTACAGAAGGAAACTGTAACAGTAATAAGCTTAACGAAATCTTGAGTCTTTATGTTTTTAATGATTATTTGTTTTATATTTTTAGTCTTTGATATTATTTTTCATGTCCATGTTAACACCATGAGCCTCGAAGTTAATAGAAGTGGCTTTATGTGACACTGAACTTGACCCATAAAGTCTTAATTCTGCGTGAAATCCATGGAGGTAGCAAATAAACTTACAAGATGAGCAGAACTTTATCTTTTCTTAACGACTTTTAAATAAGTTGTCAGGGGTAGTTAATCAAACTGTTTCAGCCAACCAATGTAGGAGTCCTAACTATTAGAGCTGGAAACAGTAAGATGTGAAAAAAAACCTCTGCATTTTTTTTTCTCATTTAAAGAAACATAACTTTTAGAGCTTTTACATCCTCTGCAGAAAAAGATTGCTTAAGTCGATACAGTTGCTCAAGACAAATTTACCAGGCAAGCCCAGACAAGTGGATGAACATTCCTTATCCTGGTCATGAAATAACAAAAAGGAGGACAGCAGGTGTAAAAAGCTGAGACAAGCTGAGACAGTAATTCTGTCTGTAAGAAATATGTTGGGAATTTAGCTGAATTCAAGCTTTCTTTGCCAGATTTAGATATGGAAAGGGGAATGTTTACCAGCATTATCAAATCAACCCTGGTGATCAAAATTAAAACAGTGGAGATCTTTCTTTAGTATAGCATGCTTTACATAAGACACAGTGTAGTTTTTTTTATCAAATTTCTGTGAAAATAATCAATACCAAACAATAAAAAGAAACCATGGCCCTGAATCTTAAGCCAAACAGATTCGAACACGCCTCTCTGCATGCAAGCTATTGACTAATGAAGGCCGGAGGGAAGAGATTTCCTCTCAGCAGCATCTCACAAAACAGGAAAAGCACATTCAGTATTCAGAAGCACCCAAAACGATTATTACATTTAACGGAATAAATCTATGTCATTCTGTCAAGGGAGCAACCAGATCGCTGTGGATGGGTGCAACCAATTTCTTATTCGATGTATTTAATGTGGCCAATAGAGGGCAGCAATGCGTCATAGGTGCTTATGTAAAATACTGTAGAGCTGAAGGAGAAGGTCTCTGTAAATGACAACAACAGTAAAACAGAAAGAGAAAGAGGTCAAAGACAAAGCCACACTTTTTAATTAAAAAAATAAATAAAACTTTCAGAACCTCAAAGCATCTTGGTAAACATTTTATTTTCAAAATGCTGGAAGGGTCCCAGAGACAGTGTCTCCCCACAGTCTTTTTGTTTATGGCAGCAATATCTGGTTTAATCCACATGATGTTTGACCAATCTTACGTCAACATGTTCACCTGGCTATTTAGCTAGAAAATCCTAACACAGTTTTTTCCTGAAAACATTCACAAAGAAGAGCATTTTTGTTATAAAGTAACAAAAACTAATTCTTATTTATTTAAACATTTACATTTCAGTTTAAAATGCTTCCTAAATAGCCTCCATACTTTCATAAAGAACTTAAATTAAAACTAGTAAACAATAAGTTGCCTTTATTTATTTATTTATTTATTTATTTATTTATTTATTTATTTATTTATTTATTTTACATTGAATCATTTTGATCTGCAGTGAGTAAAAAAAATAAATCAAAAATTAAACCTAAGAACTAAAAATTAAATCTGCTGATTTCATTAAACATGGGGGAGTTTTATATTTGGGTATATACCATATGATTAGAAATATAAATAATTATTATCTCCCTGGATATTTTACATACAGCAACTTCTGTCTAGATTTAAACTTTTCACTGTGTCTACCTCCATTTGTCTCCTTTTGTCTTTGTATAGGCAAAGCTTTCCTGACTTCCCATCTTCAAAGTTATTTATTCTCTACATAAATTCATGTATAAGCACTTACCCAAATAGGCACTTAATTAAATACACTGATGATACAGCCCTGGTAAGTTTTTCATATGATAAGGAGAAGGAGCACAGACCAGACATGGACTTCTTCATTAGTTAGTGCAAATCATAAAAACTTATTCGGAATACAACAAAAAGAAAATAGATAACTATTGACTTCAGGAATTTTCAAACATCTGGCCGTTGTTTTGGGCTGTCATGGACTGACTGCATTAGCACCAAGGCTCAACAGAGACTTTACTTTTAAAAGAGACAGGTGTCTTTTACAGGAAATAATTCAGAGATTTGACTGTTTTATTTTGCTTTTATTGAGACTATTTGAACCTATTATAGTATATGTTGGTTTGGCAATGCCACAGAGAAGAAGGCTTTAAGAAGTATAATGACCATAGACAGCAAGCTGTTTCAGACCGAATTGTTGAGTCTTAGGAAATCAAATACATGGACAGAGTGATGATTAAAGCAAAACAGATCATAGCAGACCAAAAAAAAAAAAGGCTCCCTCAGCTTTTTATTTGAGCTCCCTTCAGGGTGAAGGTACTGCCTTCTGCTGTTCTTAAGGAACAGGACAACATTTTCCTTCATTGTGCAACCAGTTTGTACTGTTAAGAAGGACAAAAGCCTCTCAACATTACTGGAAAACTCAAACCTCTTTGCTGTTTATGTCGTACATGTTTGTGAATATATGCTGTTGTTTTTTATGTAAATGCCTACTGACACTGCTGCAAATTAAACACTGACCTGCTCACAGCCTTGTGGATATAACAACGTTGTTGGTTTATCCTTGTATGTTTTTTTTTGTGTGTGTATTTGTGGGACCACGATGGAAAAAAGCTTTTTTGCATTCTTTGCATGATGTGTTTATTCTCTGGGAAGATATGGGATCGTTGTAGTGAAACTAATAGTGCTCTTTCATGTTATTGGCAAACCAATTCAATTTGATTTAAAATCAACAGTAGTTATGATAAAATGTGCATTTAAAACATTTTTCTATCAATTGATATAAGATTTTCGACACAAATTCTATAAAACTTTGCTGAGCTCAGAGGATAGCAGAGGGAGAAAATTATCAGAAAGGATACTGCCCCCCCCCCCCCCCCCCCTTGTTTTTCATTAATTGAAAACTGAATTAAACCAGTTTTGGCCTCACATTATTTTTAAGGTCTTGATACAGTAGCAGAAATAATTTTCAAGCTTTGGATATTTTAGCATTGTAACTGTACATGTTTGTCTTATCATGTGTGAACATCTTTCACTACTCCCAACTTCATCATGGGGACCTAAGCAGCTGCAATGATGGCTTTTACCTCAGGCCGGCCCTGACTGTAGAGGTATGTGTTGGGTCAGAGATATGCTTAGAAACAAATTATTAGAGATTGGGTCTTTCTTAATATACTTAAGTAGAGGTGGGTTGTAACTAGGTTTACATCTACTCAGTCACTTGAGTAACTTTGTTTTCTAGTTTCTATCTGCTGAGCTCATTGAGCCATTTGGAGGTCGAGTGAAAATACAGTAAACAGTGCATATTGTCATTGGAAGTACTTTGCACTGTACTAATATACAATGTATTGGTGAAAGTATTGGGGCACGTCATCAGATCAATAGATTTGAGTGTTCAATTCAATCACTGTTAGTGTATAAAGTTTGGCGTTGAGAAACTCGACTGGACAGCACAGAGTCCTGACCTCAACCATATAGAAGTATAATAGATAGACCTAACTTATAGATAGACCTTTGAGATAAACTAGAGAAGAGGATCTAATTCTGGTTTTCACATCCAAGTCTGAAAAGTGTTCCTTTTGAATGTATTTTGTAATCATGTTTTTGTGCAAATTTATTTTTTTAAAATACCACAATTTGTACATAACATTGTATTTTTGTCTGTCCAATTTACATAATTTGAAAGTACTAAATCAGATGTTAAAATTAGTTCCTCAGCCCTTGAGTAGCCTTCCTACCAAATACTTTTTTTCACTCTTTCTTGAGGAATTTCTTGGTTGGCTACTTTTTAATTTGACTTCAGTCCAGTTTTTGGCTACTTGACCGACCTCCGTACTTAACCCATCTTACTAAGAATGACCTATAGAATATCCAAAGTGTCTTTTAAGCTTTCAGAAATATCATATTGTAATTTTTACTTCAACATCGCTGGACCACAGCCTCCTGAACATTACTGGGGAGTGATATAAGTCCAAAATAAAATCACAGTACTAATGCAGACCATGTAATGCTGTTTACTGCATGTGCATGGTGTGCATTGAAGTAGTTGCTCATTCTTAACCAGTTAAATTATAATTCAGAATTTATGTTCTTAAAAAAACCACAATACTGAAATATTGTGATATTTCCTGTTTTAAAGGTAAACAAATTTTTTTCGAAATATAATGTGCGTAGGGTAATTTTTTTCCTGTGTGTAAACAGTCCTAAAAATAAAAAATAAGAAGAAAAGTGGATTTAATTATAGTTTAATTATAGTTGAATAAATGCTATATTTGTCAGAATTTATATCTAAAATAAAAAATAAAATAATGAAACTTCACTTGCTCTTGACCTAACTGATGAAATAAGAATTAGGAATGGTCACACAAGATTAAAGAAAGCAATGTTCAATTCCACTGAAAATATTTATATTTTATATTTTGTCAAAATGTTGACAATCTTTTTCAAGTGTCAAAAATGATTAGTTCTGAAAAAGAAAAGCTCTGTACACAAATATGTGCGTGTCAACAGGGGCAGAGGTTGACTAGGGGTGTGGGGTTGCCCCTTGAGTTCTGACACCACTTCAATTATATGCTGGCCTTTTGTACTGGGACGCGCGTGTGTGTGTGTGTGTGTGTGTGGGTGTGTGTGTGTGTGTGTGTGTGTGTGTGTGTGTGTGTGTGTGTGTGTGTGTGTGTGTTTGCGAGGCCAGACGACGCTCTTCAGGACACCCACCTCGCTGCCGCCTTGTGCCCACTTGTCCTCCCCTGGGCTGCCCACAGGATGCCAACATGCTTTGATTTCCTCCTCACCACACACACACACACACACACACACACACACACACACACACACACACACACACACACACACACACACACACACACACACAGGGTGAGACTCTGGCAATCAGTAAGCAAATCCTTCTCAAGTCCGCTGGCTTCCACCGCCCAAAGCAATCCTCACGTTCACAGAATTCAGCTTCAATGAGGACAAGAAACCCTTTTTTCATCTGCTGCAGTGTGTGGAAGTTGCTGATAAGTTATCAAGCCATCTTCCAAAAGGCTGATGTCATGCGCCATATTTCTGTTGCATGCGTCTCTTTGTTGCTGTTCAATCTGACCCTGTCCGCAGACTTTATATGCTACTTAGAAAGACGCGAAGGTTAGCTGAATTTTCCTAAGACTAAGAAATAAGTGCAATAATGATGTTCTTTAAGTAAGTTTTATACATTGTTCAAATATGTTTGCTGCTTTTTTTAGTCTTATTTGCTCGCCTCTGGTCTGACATTCAACAACACCATGTCATGCATTGTTTAAAACTAAAATGGCATTTAATTTTCATAACTTTTAATATTATTCCAAACTTTTTATCAGGATTTATTTTCAGAATTTCACCCGATAGAATAAAATAGACATTTCAGTTATTGGGCTAATTCAGGTATACCAGCAGCAAGGTGAAAGGTAAATGGAAGCTTGTAGATTCACACAAACGTAAAAATATAAAAACATAAAGTAAGATTAAGAGATTGTACAGTAAAGGCAAATTTACAGCATCAGAAAAAATACTGTTCAATGATGAATTAATAAAAAACATTCAGGTTCAAAGAAATGTGCAACTCAGTTGGATCATTTAAGAAATAATATACATGTGAAAACAACAAGGTTCAAAGTTACCTTGTTAATTAACTTAAACTGACTAAGTTAAACTTTTTAAAGATGACTTTGGCCACTGACTTAACCTTGCCTGAAAGCTGAATTCTTACGGTATTTGTGCATTCACAAATACACGAGAATCCATCTTGTTCTGCTCCCGCTTCAACGAACCAAAAACGGTTCAGGCCAATGATGTGGTAGTATTATGATTTAAGGCGGGACATACTGCTGTGATGAAAGCAAGAGCTGCTGAGCCTGCAGCTGAACCAACACAAACATGGCAGAGCAGGAGAACGCACGCATAGCTGCTGCTATCACATCTGTTCTGTCAGATTCCACGGTTTCTTCTTTGAAAGAAGAACAATAAAAAGTGCTCACCTTATTGTGGTTTCTCATGATGCGTGCTGCTTATATTTTCATTTGATACCATGATTGGCTAAAACCAACATTTGGTAGGCGGGCACTAGGTGTCGCTTCACCCAGTCAGCTTGGAAAGTTCTGCTGAATGTCCCTCCTTTCCCCGAACAGATTCAGTGGGAACAGAGCCAGATTTATAAGTGCAGAACGTAGAGTGCTACACTTTATAAAACTGGCTGGCCAGGTTAATACTGGCTCTGTAAAGGCTGGAAGGGCACTAAGTGGGCCTGCGATGGTATGTAGGTTTGAGAATGACCTATTGGTGCTCTAGCATGTTTTTTTTGTGTGCAGGTTTTACAAAAAGAGATGCCTACAGGATTCAAGTTTGCTTAAAATATGATTCTAATGTAATCTGTGGCCCGCTTTCACAGACTGCCCCCATTCACTTTGTATTTATTTTTAGTTACTGCTTGTAGATTCTGAAAATCCACTTTTAACTAAGAACAGCTGATAACCGTTTTCACTCTACCTGCAGCTTGTTGAACATGCAAAGTGTGTACACACTGCTGTGCTTGTTAAATGTATTGTGCTCGCCGTCCGCCTTTCCCCAGGGTCGTATGTAGGTCAATGCATATGCAGATAGGCCCCTGGTGACATGCTATGCAGCATCCTCTGCCCCTGGACCGCATCTTTAATAGAGCCCCTCTCCTCACAGCATCTTTGAAAGCCCATAGTATCTTTTTTCAGATGCTAAGGTGACACACAGACTTAACTGTATGTCTAGATCTTGTTAGCCTGATGGCACTGCTTATCAATAAAATACATGAGTTCTGTTAGCCTTGCAATGTACAGCGTGTTAACCAGAAACAATGTTTAGCATTCCATACCTTCCATTCCTTGTTTGTACATCATTTGAATCATGAAAATTTGCAGTTTTACATACAGACAGATTAGCAGATTAGTACGATTTACTTTTTTCTTAATTATTTGAATGTCAAAGGCGCACAGAAGCCTATACCACTCAGTCACGCCCCACCCAGGGTGTCTGCAAAGATCCGGGCCGTGGGGCAATCAGAGGTAATAGCAGGAAGCTAGTTAGCGTTATCTGCTGCCATGGCGGCCTCCACTGGCACTGACAGACCCAGGACCGGTCACGTAGAGGCGCAGACAGGGAGCCTGGAAGGGAGGAGGAGGAGGAGGTGGACCAATCCGAAAGCCCTCAGGCAAATGGCCTGAGAGAGGACATCTGTGTTACACATCTGCCTGGCTCCACGTTAGAATTACAAATAAGATCTCAGGAAACAAAGAATGAGTCTGGTTTCAGTCTGACATCACAAGCTGAACCAGAGCAACAGTCTTTGTGATTCGCAACATGTTTTGCATTCCAAAAAAATGAGCCTGCTCCTCGTCCGTGTCTCGTGTGAGAGCCGCCCCCGGCTGCTCCTGCGACGTCTTTTCATTGTTTTTGCAGCACGTGCCTCTTCCTGTATGCATGACATTGAGCACATGCTCGGGAGTTGCTGGGTGTGTTCAGGGGGAGGCCAGGGATGACGCTAGGAGCAGCGCTGAAAAGTTTAGCAGGATGTGGTCAAGGAGGCCCAAAAAAAGACAAACACAATAAACAACAGAAATCCCTGAGTGCCGCTCAGACACAACAGTCACGTAGGTTTTACCAGCTTCAAGAAGTGTTGCTTTTTAATCCATTTTGTTTGTTATTAAAAATACACACATTTAAGTGATCAGCTTAGTTCTAACTAAATTATCCATGTTTGCAGTGACAGAACATTTCTGAATCCATTGCAAAACGAAAGATCATGAGGTTTATTGCACTGAAACAATAATAAAATAAAAATAATAAATAATCAAAATAGTATTAAATGTGTTTATATTCAGCACTGCTACACCAAAATAAAAACCAGTGTAAACAATGAGCTTCAGACGTCATCTAGTTAGTAAATATTGTTTATCTGTGTGTAATTTGATCTTAGTATAAATATCCATATTTGAAAGAAAGGCATAAGAAGTTATGTTTTGCAGTCTGTAAGAAGCTATGCAGGCATGTGGAAAAAGTTGTATTATTGACCTGCCTGCAGGGCACTATGTGTGGCAGAAAACTAACACTGCTCATTTCCCTGAAGGCACCGTATAACACGGTGGTGACAGCATCAATACAGTAGATCCTCCATCTACAGATGCGCCAACCTGAGCAGTGGATCTCTGAAGCTCCTCCAAAGTTACCTTTGCTTTCTTGGTTGCTTTCTGATTATCGCTTTTCATTTACCTTCAAACCCAACTGAGGTGCATAGAGTCTTTTTTTTTTTTTTTTTTTTTTTTACAATTTATTCCACATATTTCCCAATCTGACTGGGCTGTGAACATTGCTGACATGCCTACTTTTGGGAAGAGAAACTGATTCTGTGCATTCACTGCTGATGCATCTCATTTGCATTGTCTTAATCCACAGTTGCATGCTCCAGAACTGCAAACAGACAAACTATTTTTATTTTAAGTCCTATACAAGCTGGTAGGGTCTACAATTTTTTTATTTGAAAGACTTTGTTGCCCTGTCCAGGGTGTACCCCGCCTCTCTTCCATTGACAGCTGGAGATAGGCACCAGCACCCCTCATGACCCCACAAGGGATAGATGTAATGAATGGAGAGACTTTGTCTTTCAGTTCAATTTTATTTATATAGTGCCAATTCACAACACATGACATTTTTAGGCACTTTACTACATCCCTATTAGGACTCTGAGGTCCAGTGATCAAGACCTCCTGATTGTCCCTCATCAAACAATCTAAACTAAATGAAAACTAAAGGAGGCAGAGCTTTCTCTTCTGTGGCTCCAAGACTCTGGAACTCCCTTCCTCTTCAGCAGCAGTGGATTCTTTTAAAGGCCAGCTAAAAAAAAGTATCTCTTTAAACCTGCTTTTGTTTAATTTTATCTTGTGTGTTTTGTATCTTCTGTAGTAAAGCACATTGTGATTTTTATCTTGGGAGGTGCTATATGAATGAAGTTTTACTACTTACTTACTTACAAAGCCAATTCAGTCAAATCATACAGACAGATTAGCTAAAACGTTTCCTATCTAAGGAAACCCAGGGGATTTCAACAAGTCTTTGACAAGCAGCATTCACTCCTCCTACAGCTACTTTAAAAGCCTGTGGTACATATCCGTTTACTAAGGATAGATCAATCAATAAAATAGGGGCAGTGATTAAAGGGAATACATCCTTAAATCATTTTTGGGGATTGGGTCTAGCATAATTAGTGCAGCAGGTGGATCTGATTAAGAGCAAGGTGTTGGCTGGAAGGAGGCTGAGCTGATTGGATAGTGGCTGAGAGGCGAAGGCTGATCCAGGAAAAGTCCAAAATAAACAAACAAAAACCTAAATCATGTCATACATTTTATTTATAGTCATTACTACTGAGAGCTGAGAGAATGGATGGATCAACAGAGCAATAACTCTGGCTAAGGATTTTTTTTAATTTTCCTCCATTAAAGATAAAAAAATATCCTGCTCTAATTTACGCCAATCACAGAGGCAATGCTTAAAATGATAAAATGCAAACAATAATGCCTCTGTTGAAAGCCCTATCATGCATAAATAGTTTTTTAAAAATTCAAAAAACAACATAGAACATAACTCTGTCTGTACATATGAAGATCTGTGTAACACAGTGAGAGAAGTTATTGTAGGCTGATCTGTTGTAGCAGGAAACCTGTTGTGTGAAATGGGCTATGCTATCTTGGTTGACCTGATAAGTTGTGTGTGCGTGTGTGTGTGTGTTTGTGTGTGTGTGTGTGTGTGTGTGTGTGTGTGTGTGTGTGTGTGTGTGTGTGTGCTTCATGAAATAGATGGGTTACCGTATGTGTTTACGTGTTAAATCTTTCCACCATCAACAGCGGCCTCAGTCAACAGCGGAGGCTGAGATAAGCCCGACCAACAGCTTACAGTAACACTGCATGGTTACGTGCCAGCTTCTGAGTGAACCTTAGTGAAACCCCTGAGACCCACTGATGCTTTCTTAAGATAGATATCAGTTATTTAATCTAAACCTTGTTATTCTCAACTCTTTTTATATCAGAGATCACTGAGAGGTTGCTGGAAGTGCTCGGAGGACAACATCCTCCTCGGAAATTTGAGTAAAAATATCTACTTCTGGCAAAGAGCTTGCAGCCCACTGCAGTGTTTGGACTTTTATTCATTCACTCATGTGATGGTATGCAAAACAAACCACAAGTTGAATAAATAAGACTCCATTCTGGTAAACTGTTGTGTTGTGCGTTGGAGAAACTGAGTTGAGTTTACCAACCTGCACCGGTGTCCAGTGTGTCAGCGAATTGAGCAGCCTAAAATCCCTGTTATAAAAGAGCGCGTCTCTATCACGCGGCGACAATAAAAGACTCTTGACATCCTTTTTTTTTATGCTATCAAATGAATGAGAAAGTTTCTTGGCTAACATATAGTTGATCCCAGAGGTGTATAATACCCTGTTATAAAATGCTAGACTTATGTGGCAGGAAAATCTATGGCCAGCTGGGCCAAAAAATAAATGTCCAAAACATTTTCACTTGTAATGTGGCCTATATCCTATACAATTTAGATGAAGTATAAAATAAATCTGTTAGGGAAGGTAATTGTAAAAAAATAGTAACCCTGTCTCATAAGTATGCACATCCAGTCCTTTTGATTTCAGCATTCAGCTGAAGGGAAGTCTGAACTTTCCTTCAATTATAGTAAATCAGTTTTATCATAGGTAAAAATCAGCTGCTACTTTCAGATTTTCCTCACTCAAACTAATTTGCACCATTTAGCTGAACCTAGAGGCCTTTTTATTTTACACAGGACGTAAGGATAGTTGTTCAGGGCAGGGTAGGAGGTGCATTTTGTCACTGGATTGTGTTTCTAGCTTCAGTATACTGTATAATGCTTTTAATGCATCTGCAGTCAATGGGGTTGGCAACCCCTGTTTGCTGCTGAGAACAGGGAGGATATTTTACGTGGTTTCAGCGAGACTGCACAGCCTTTTATTCCATCCCAGAATTTTTCCAACATTTTAAAGAAGGTGTTTGCCCAGAACACTATTCGTGCAAAAACCACCACTGTTTGAACTATGGTGTGTATAATGGTATGGATCAAGAAAAGACAAAACTCCATAGGAATGTACATATAAAACACACATATCACGGTCACAGGGAAGACAGGATGTCAGTACTAGGAGGAAATATGGGACAGCTATAATCTCACAAAAAAATCAATGGCTGTCTAAAACCAATAAAAAGAAGAGAGGCTGGTCCAGGTGGCTGACGGCATTTCCAACAAGCACTGGTTATGTTCTGTATGTCACAACAATCTGCATATTCGCCTATATGTCTGGACAAAGGATTAGGGTTGCAAGACAGAAGCTTGGTCTCCCCAAAACAAAATCCAGTCTTGGCTAAAATCTCCCAAAACATTGTGTCTTGGTGTTCTATGAATGTGTTATGTTCTGATGAAAGCAAACCTAAAGTTCGGACCACGATTCAAAATTCCAAAAAAACAATATTAAGCATCTTCAAGAGAACACGACGCCGACAATAGAAAATGGTGGAGGTAGCATCATGGAGATACATTTTCACCTAAATGGGGCTGTGGCCAAGAGATCTGATAAATCTGGAGAAATTTGACAAAGAAGGATGAGTAGATGTTGGCAGTCAAGATGTTGGATCTTGGTAGATTTTAACAAAGACTGAAGTCTGAGATCAGTAACTCAGGAGGTACTACAGCACATTATCAGTTCAATCAGGTGTACACTTATGCAACCAGGTCACGGCTTTTACATTATTATTTTTTTGCATTATTATTATTTTTTTGTCTCTCTTACAGATTCAGTTGCATTGTACAGGATGTACAGCATGCCACTTTAAAGATGTAAAAAAAAAAACCTGCAGTTTAACAGATCCACTGTTTGTCAATCTGTTCTTGGTTTTAGTGAAGGGAGGATGGAGCCATTTTTGTATGTTCCCCCGCTTGTCTGCAAACATTTTCTGCTTAGTCTACGGACATACTCTGTGAAGAAATGCTTAATTTTAGATGCACTGACTACACAGCGGTCTACCATCTGTCTTCCTCCAATTGTTGCTGCTGATTTTATTTTGAATTTCAGTGGCGTACAGTAACGGGGACAGTTCCAGCTATAGTGTGACTAAATTACACAGCGTGGCTTCAGATGGCAGACTGATAAAGAAACCAACTGAGTGAAAAGAACATCCCCCTTGGACTAGTTTCTACAATTGTAAAACTGTAACAATTGTTAGTATGGTGACTACAGGGAGCCTGAGCATTGTTCCAGGACCACCATTTCAATTTGATAAAAAACTTGATCAGATTTCACAGAACCTCTTCCACAGGATGAAACAAAAAAATGCTAATATTTTAAAATAATATTGTATTTGATAGTCTCGGTGGCTTATTAATTTATTTCACATAGAAATAGCTCAAGCTAGTGTTAGTTATGTTTCACACTTGGACCAAACAATTGGTCATAATGTATATGCCTTCAGGCAATACTTGTAGCCTGGGCTACAATATTTCACTAGAGAAGATAAGTTATTTACCATCACCTGTTGGGACCTGTTTGTTAAAAAAGAATAAAAACATTTGACAGTGAGAGCACTGACACCCATATTAATCAGTTTTTTTATATAAGAAAGTAAGGCTGGACCATGTTATCAGCTGAGCTGAAATGTGCAAAGAAAACAAATGCATAGGACTTAGAATTCTTTATATGCTGTTTATCCAGTGGGTTACACTGATAACAGTGTCCTTTGTGCTATGGCCACACCTATAAGCGAACTGTAAGGGGTCAAGAAGAGAAGCAATGTTTGTCTGAAGCACGTTAAAAACAATTCTTTCAAAACATTTCATGACTACCGAGATTAAGGCCACTGGTCTGAAGTCATTGTTAAGCGAAGGACAAGGCACTTTGGGAGCAGGAATAATAATGGACTTTTCCCAAAGGGGGAGGCACAGGGAAACTGCTGTATGATTGCTGAGAGATAGGACACCAGGCAGAAGATAATTTTGAGGAACAAGCGTTAAGCATGAGGTCCCGTAGATTTCTTTTGCATATTCTGCTAAACGTTTCCTGCACCACCCTGGGTTCAATAGATGCCACATCAGTCAATTCAGTAGTGCTAATGGAGTTCAGGGCCTCCTCACCAACTAGTCATAGATTTCAAACCTGAGGAAAAATACATTAAGTTCATTCGCCTTAACCAAGTCATCTTTGGTGACAATAGTTTTCCTGCTTGAGTTCATGTTTGTGTTTTCCATCCATTCTCACAGCCTTCTATTGTCTATGGAGGAGAAGCATAGCTCAATAGCTGAGCGAAGCCTCTCCCTTAATTTCCTCAAGAGTAGTTTCTACTCCCTCTGTGCTGCAACTATGCCTCCTCTGTCTTTATTTCTAAAAGCCAACTTTCTGCTATATATGCATGCTTTAGCCGCCTTGGTGATAAACTGCTTATTATTAGAGAAGTAAAGGACTTCTTATTTGTTGAAATGTCAATTCAAAAGTTAAAATAGTCTGTAATGATCTCTGTTGCCTTGTCCAGCTCCAATTCGTGAAATAATTTCCTGTCAACAAAGTTTTTATTTGAAGTTTACTGGACTTGTAGACAGATTTATAAGTGGGCAGGAGGTTAACTGTAGCGATCTGGATTAGCTAAGGGCTGTTGCTCCTTAAACGACAGATGTTCCCAAAAAAAACTTTATTCAGCACTTTGGTATTTCTTGTCCCACATTTTACATATTGAAAAAAATCCAGAGATCCATTTCCAGTATTGCAATGTTTAATATCACCCAGAACACGCACAGGGTGCCCAGGGTGGTGCTGGAGCTGTGAGTGAACACAACCAGCCACCCAATTTGCAGCTCTTCCCGCATTCCCACTAGGAGGGGAATGTAGGCTCAAATAATAATGCATTCAAATTCTCCTGGGAGGTAAACAGGACAAAAAGGAGAGGCAGATCCATTCTAAATCCTAGTTGCAGGAGGTGAGTCTGATAGTAACTTGTTTACATCAGTTGGTATTTCTAAACACACATAGACACCCACATAGTGTCTTCCCAGATGAGCCATTCCTGTCTGGTTGAATGCAGGAGAAGCTCTCCAGATCCAGCAGTGAGTCCAGGATGTCATGCTGGAGCCATGTCTCCATCAGGACAACCATGCTATACTCATGACAGAATCGTCTGTTAAAGTGAAGCTCCTCCATCTTACCCAGCTGCAAATGCACATTGCTTCTTATGATGAAGGGCAGAGGAGACACGTCTGTAATCTATGGTTCAGGCTGCATTCACACTGTAGGGAAATGCGACCCAAATCCGATCTTTTTGTCCATATGTGACCCATATCCGTCTTTTTCATGGCAGTGTGAACGGCCTAATTCCAGTTTGGGAGTTCGTCCTGCAATTGGCAGGTTTCCAGTTCGATCCCCAGCTCTGACCCTCTCAGTCGTTGTGTCTTTAGGCAAGACACTTCACCCAAATTGCCTGCTAGCGGTGGTCAGAGGGTCCAGTGGCGCCAATGTATGGCAGCCTCGCCTCTGTCAGTCTGCCCCAGGGCAGCTGTGGCTACTAACATAGCTCACCACCATCAGGGTGTGAATGACTGACTGTAGTGTCAAGCGCTTTGGGGTTGTCAGACTAGTTAAAGCGCCATACAAGCCTTTTACCATTTACCAATATTGCATCAACCGATATAACATTATTTACCTTCCTACAATGATGGGGTGATCAAGGTGCACTCATGTTTAGCTTTTTAACTTTGACCTGGCACTGCTTAGTTCAATGTTCAAACCCCGTCTTTTTTAGCTCCTTACCGAAGAATTTTAACACATCAGTGTTTTCATGAGCTGATTCTAGAAGCAAACAAATGTAATAGGCCAAAACATGAGGCAATGTACCCAGAGTTAATTTTTGGACAGTTATTGAAGTGTGTTTACCCTACTGCATCCCACAATGCAATGCTTATTTGGCTGCTTATCAGCTTAAGCTCACACCTGGTAGTTGTTTGGACCGAGGTCGGATCACCTACGGGGAACGGTGGTTAGAGCTTTGCACCTGTGTCCTGGAGAGACACTGGGTTCAACTCCCACAGACTGCCACTATGGGTCCCTGAGCAAGACCCTTAACCCCAGATTGCTCCCCAGGCGCCGCACAGTGGCACCCCACTGCTCCCCAAGGGGATGGGTTAAATGCAGAGAGCACATTTCATTGGAATGTATGGTGCAATGACAATAAAGATGATAATTAGTATCACATTCATTAATATATGTTAACTGATTGCTCTTAAAGACCCCCTGGACCCCCTGCAATTTGGCTCACTGGGCAAAGAGGTTGGCTTAGGACATTTAACACGTAAGTGAAGGAGCTAAGACTGGGTGTATTGTTAGGCTTAGAATTTAACTTTAGTTATAAAATAGCAATGTTTTCTAAAACATTCTTTTTTTTTTTTTTATTCATCACCCTGAGCTGGTTCAGCTTGTTCCCAAATTGCTGTCAAATTATATAATTCTTTCAGAATGTTCTGCTATCCTTTGTTCCCATCGGCAGCTGAATCTTCCAGATTTGGATGCTCACATGAAAGATCTGGTGAGAGACTTGGTGGCGACATCAGGATTGTTTAGACTGTGCAGCTGTTTGAAGAGGGATGTGAATGTGAAACCCACTTCTCATCACACTGCACTTTGTTTTCAGTTCCCACAATTTTCTTTTGCTTAATGTTTCCACTTTCTGTGGCCATAATTAGAATGAAAAAATGATATTGACCTAGGTGGATGGATCACAGAAATTAGTTTGAAGAGTGCGTGTAGGTTTTAAGAACACTAAGAGCACTTTTGTCGAGAGGAAATATAATAACCAGAAATTGTGTACAACAATGGATTGAGTTTTAATTATAGAAATATTTAAATTGCCATCCTGATAAAATGTTTTAATTATTATTAATAATAATAATATTAATGATTTGCATAAGAAAAGAATAATTATAGAATAACAATTACTGTATATTACTACTATTACTACTACTACTACTACTACTACTACTACTACTACTACTACTACTACTACTAATAATAATAATAATAATAATAATCATTTGTAGTATTTAATTATTAGTAGTATTTAATTATTATTAAAACCCAGGAAGCATAATCAATATGACTAAAACAATACAATCAATTTCCCAGTTTCTGTAGAACATCTCAGCATAGGTTGGTTTTACCACTACAGCACCAAACCATGCACTTTTGATATTTAAGTTTGATAAAAAGTTTTAAATTTTGTTTTGAATGACTATGTAAATTTGATTAAATTGGTTGTATTGTATTTACTATGTATACTTTGGTGCAATTTATTACAACAAAGTGGGGTGTTATAATCTAATCTACATGTTTCGCTTAGTCTGCATATATTTTCAGATTTTTGGTTCCGTCACACAAAAACAAAATAATGAAATATATCCTCTTGAAATCATATTATGTCCCTTGAAAAGAAAAAAAGAAGAAAAATGTTGCTCAGTTGGTAGAGACTCAGCAGAGATAATATAGGTGGATGGCTTTCTGCAGACTACTAGGCTTTACCAATGACTTTTTTCTCCCAGCTGGTGTTAAATCACCACTGGGTTCTTTAATAATATGGCCTCAGAACGAGATCCACAGTATAAGTGATCTTAACTTTTGGCTCCAAATATTTTTGCCATATTGACATCAAAAGCCAAAGAGCGATTAGAAAGCACACTGTCAGTCAAGTGTCCTATGACAAAGAGTCAGGAAGAGAGGAGCAGAAGGCAGGAAACTCTCCCAGGTGACTCCTATGATAGTTACTGAAAATATGTGGAGCTGGAGGGGTCAGGCAAAATGCTGACCAAAATAGCCACACGCAACCAACCGTAAATTGATGCGCAGAGGGTCAGTAATCTGCAGCGTCTATTTATTGGTTATTTATGTGACAAACAATGGTTGGCGTAAACAGGTTCGACGACCTTGGGCCATCTCTCTTATAGCATCTTGTCTGTAAGTAAATATCAGCAGCATAAATATAGCACAAGCAGCGCTACTGTCGCTATCACAGAGGAAGTGTCCCTTTTGTTTAGAGTCTGGACCGTTGTTATTTTTGTAACAGTGATTATAAAGACATTCAGCTCAAAACACAAAGCTACACAAGGCAGACACAAATCTTACTAAAAGAGTACAGACTGCTGCTGCATTGTTGATCATTTGATTAGATATGATCCTCGACAAACGTTAATGTTTGTTACCTGAGGAATTATAAAAGTGAATAAAGTACAGAAGTAAAAAAGTGTTCATATTTCCCTAAATGTTTAAATAAACCAAGCAGTGTTACCTTTAAAGCAGGTGAATTGTCTCACAACAACAGAAAGTAGCTAAGATGTGGATCAGAAATAGGTCAATCCAGCTCTGGGGTTGATTCACAAACACATAAAACTGATTACTAGGGAATTAATACAGTACTTGGGTTAAAACTTTGAATCTTGAAAATATGCAGTCACTATTCAAAGTAATAGGCAGTGAAAAAAATCTCTCCAACACCCACCCACAACCCTCGGGCCAAAACATGCACAGCATTAAAAATGTATCATTGTTAGCATAATAGATAAATAACAATTTATTATGATCTTGCCATTTTTTTTTTGAGCCAAAATAACTTTAATTTTGTGAAGGAAAACCTACATTATGAATTAGGGAAGACATTATGTCGTGTTCTCCATCCTAGAACATTGTGCACTGTGACAAAAAAACAAAAAACAAGAAGCTTCTGCGTTACTGCCATTGTTTACTAAAAGTGCGGACAGAAATCATGTTACCACCTACAGGCTTACAATCAAAAATTCGTCAGCTAGGGGACATTTACGTGGGCATGTGCTTCAAAATGCACGGATTAGTCCCATAGCATTGTTGCTGTGCAGGGCTGGGCTGTGTGAGGAAGCTTTGTTTGGGTTATGCTGCACAGAAGGGTTGCTCTGATTCTTAGCAGCCGCACATGAAGTATTCAGTTACACACACAGCTGAACTTGATCGCTCTCTGGATTGCACGCTCGCTAAATACAACCTACAGATTTGAAACCGGAGGAAAATTCATTTTTGGAAAACTTCGTATTTGAAAACAAATTGGAATTCAAATGGTTTTGTACTGATGGAATATTTCCACTTCATAAGCGGGGCGTAGCTGTTTTAAGACCCCTCACACACATCTGACCAATTTTAAGGTAACTTTTTATCTGGCTGCTCAGGCTTTGGTTGCTGCCAGTCTCCACCCCTTTTGGTCTGATGGATCACTTTTTAGCACCTGCTTGACTTTTTTTTTTTTTTTTTTTTTTTTTTTAGGAATTTCTAGCAAACTGGAAACAACAGGTGGGATGCAGGCTGGAAATCTGGAAACAACTCTGTTCTACATGACAAAATAAACTTAAAATGTCTTATTTTTACAAATATGCAGAGGTTCTTAGGTTAGGTATTGGGGCATCTAATTCCTCTTTGGACTGGAATCATTTACAAAGACTTTTAAGTTATATTCCGTGTAATGAGCCCAATGGAAAAAAAACAAATATTAATTTCCCTTATGCAAATAAAGTTTATCATAACCGTAAAACACACCCAAAACACATTAGAAGTAAACCATAGATGGCTTGAATCGCATCATCTACAACAAAGGTTCCCAAACCAGATGCTCTCCCCTTCACACCTCCTCCAATAGATCCTTTTTATAGAAACCACAAGAAGCATCTAGTCACTGATGTATAATTGCACGCTGCAAAAGCCCTTGCCTGTGCAACTCAACAATCCTGCCATGTTTAAAACCAAAAGCCGTTTTGCATCTGCCCTCTGGAAGTTATGAAAGAATGACTGACAGAAAATAACATGAAAGACAAAATTATTTGACAAATTTTGACTTTTTAAAAGGTTTTATCATTCTAGTTGCCTTTATTCGCAGTCTTCAGACAGGAAAAGGGCAGATAGAGAAGGGGGAAAGAGATACAGCAAATGTCCTGATGTCGCAGTTGGAAACCCAAGAGGGCACGTTGAGGACAACTAGCTTCCCTATGTGTGGCAGCCAGTGAGGACGCAGCGAGAGCTCAGGAGAGACCTGTGGCTAGACCACTACTCTGAATCTCAGGAGCCAAACGTCTGCAGCTTCTGCTGGTCCTGCAGCTTTTTATGCTGAAACGTAAGCCCACACAACTACAAATAGGTGCTTGTGTTATAAAATATAAATCTAGAGATAAATCTAAAATAAGAGAGTGATACAGTGAGCATGTTACCAAAGCTCTACGTCATGAATAAAAACTGCTTGATCATTGGTGAAATATACTCATCAGCAATGTGTCAGTAGGTTTTGCGGTCTTTGTCCGCAGAATCAAGAATCTACACTTGCAGGTAGTATTTGACTTAATTACGTTATTATTAACTTGTCCTTTTAGACACTAAACTGTCAGCTTTTGAAAAACCGATTCAGAGTTTTATTCCCAGTTTATCAGATTAACACCCTTTTCGCTGCCATTTCAAAACAACGACCGTAATGAACTTATGTTTATTTGAAGAGGTGCACTTGCTGCAGTTTTCTAGTCCAGTTTACCCTTTGGATTTTCTAAGAACTAGAATTTCTAGCATGAAGATTTATAGCAGCATGAGGGTCATAACCAGTGATTTGCAGTCTGAGGAGGTGGCTGAGGCACTGCCTTACTCGTCATCATGACAGTTTCTGTCACTGACACTGACAAGCTGCAATCAATTTGTCCACTTGACTGTTCTATAAATTAGTTTTTATTGTGATTTAAACATTTCTACGCTCATAATCGCTAAATTTGCACATTGCTTTTTCAAATACCTAGGAGAAAGGCGAGGTGAAGCACCTGCCATCTTCCAGGCTCCAGTGTACTAGATTCTCTGAGACCTATTAGTCTAATTAAGCCTATTAGTGTTTGTTTACTTGAATGACAAACTGATCTTCTCCAAGAACCTTAAGGACCATAATGTCCAGTTCACATCAGTATTATTGCACCTTCTGCAATAAAACTTTGTCAAACCTGAGAAGTTTGAATTTAACCAAGCCACTACATCAGGGGTCTTCAATACCGGTCCTTGAGATCCGTGCCCTGCAGCTTTTTGACGTGTCCCCTGTGCAACACACCTGATTTAAATGCCTGAATTATCACCTCCATATGCAGACAAGTTCTCAAGAGTCCTGCTGATCACCGGATTATTTGACTCAACTGGAGATTGTTGTCAAATAATCTTTCCCTTATGCCACAATTGCAATTGTGGAGCTTGACCCGGTTGGAGCCTGACGGATCTGTACAGAAAATTGGACTTGTTCCGTAATTTGACGGTGAATGACGGAGAGCGAGTCCGCTGATGATGACGTTTAGAGTAGTCGTGGAGAATATAGAACCGTTCTCATTAATTAAAATAACAACGTAGTTGCTCCGTCAGTCGGATGCGCACGTACGTGAGCAGAATGAAGCAAGCAGGATGTGGAATCTGGGATGATGATGATGATACAAAATCAAAATCTCAGAAAAATGTCTTTCTTCTAACAACTACATGCATGAAAACAGCATTATATACATTAATATTAGATATCAGACTGAAGCAACGGCTGCTTTCAAACTATATTATTTATTCTGTTTGTGCTCTGTTTCAAAACGACTGGGTAAAAAACAATCCGGTTAGGGTTCTTTCACACACCCTGGGCTGATTTGTTGCGTCTGACAAATCCAGGGTTCAGTAGGTACCTTTAACCAAGATTGGGTTAGAGTGAGATGCGTGCGAGCGTGTGCATGCTTATACTCACACACACACACACACACACACACACACACACACACACACACACACACACACACACACACACACACACACATACACACAGAGGCATGTTTGGGTGACTCTGTGTAGAGAGTGAGGGTGTGTCTTCTACAGTCACGAGAGTCTCTCTGTCTCTCACTCCTTCCTGTCTCCTCCTCATGTCTTCAGCTCACACATCATTGTTTCTCTCAGTCTGTGTGTATAGTATGTTCTCATACACAATGTGTATAAAAAACTTGTATTAAGCTCTTATAACACCATGCTCTCCATTTTATTGTAGCTTAAACAAATATTTCAGTTCAGTTTATTTATGTGTCCATTAATAGCAGCAAGTCTTTTAAATTGTACTACCTTAGAGCAAGGAAAGCTACTTATAGTTTATCTTAAGAATTATATAACCTATAGGTCAGCTTAGCTAAATGAAGTCAACGTGAGAAGACAGACTAAGGCAAAGATGTTCAGATAAATGATATGTTTAAAGATGTAACGTCTGGCTTCCAACCAGCACTATTTCTCTCCTGAGAGTACAGCTCACTTGATTTTGTATTTCTAAGAAACATTTACTGCTTCTCCCTTTGACAACAAGTGACAACAAGAGAAAGTTAATTTTTGAAAGTTAAAGTTAATGTTTGAATGGCAAAGAATGTCAATATAAAACATCTATGATATAATATTATGACATGATATGACTCCAAAAAATAAATTAAATCCTTGAGAGGTTTAAACTCTAATAATTCAGACCATAAAGTCTGATTTTATAATTTTTTCAATTTAATTTCTTATTGAGATCTTTGTTTTTTACCAACTCAAGTATGAATACATTACCTGTAAATGTTGTATCAAAATACCTTCGTATGAGTCATAAATTTGAATAACAATGTGTGTGCCGACGAGGCTCGTTTGTCAGCCTAAAAATAACTTTTGATAATAACCTTTAAGAAGGTATAAAAGGTAACACACTTTTCATTAAGTCCATGTTGTATTTAAAATATTTATTGAGCTGTTGTAATACTCTAATCGTAAACGTCATGTTTCCCTAGTTGTAAGTGTAAAATCCTCTTAATTAATGGAAATAAAGGCTTGAAAACAACAGTGTCGTGGAGTTTGTCAATGAGAATCTGGCGCAGGCGACCACCGCGGACAACAGAGAAAAGTTTTACATGATTTATTGAAGTGACACGTGCAGTGATTTCCTGTTTCAGGCTCGGAGAACAGGTTCCAGAATGGCATTAAGGAGGAAAGGTAGGTAGTTCAGAAATGATACTGGAGTCTGTGATGAGTTCACCATGTAAAAACAGAGGCTTTCTTGGGAGTCAGGAGTCAGATCCAGGAAGTAGGGACCAGAGGAGACGGTAAGGGGACTTTGCAGAGTGATTCCAGAGGTGTGACCACCAGGGGGTTTCTAGGAGCGAGGAGAACGTGGAACTGTACTTCCTTCTGGAAGGTAAACACACAGAAGGTAAGTAAAGGAACACAAGTGTAAAAGGCCTGATTATCTCCATGAGCGTGAGAACTTTCTGCTGTCTCTCCTAGGAGATCCATTCCTATTTATGCTCTTCCTAAAAAATTCTGGATACATTGTGATAAAAATCAAAGGGCTGGCAATACTTTTGCAAGACACTGACTGTATATACACTTTTAGGGCATCTGATCTGACTGGGAAAGAGAACCTTATGAATATGATCCAGGGCTTCTGTCAGAGTGTGCCCACCCTCGTTAATGGTTCTCATTATGAGCACACTCCGATCTAATGAGCCATAATAACACCTCCTGATAACGCCGCGATAGGGGGCCCCTTTGGACTCGCCAACCTTTGACTGTCTGCCTGAACGTTGGTGTGCAGATGCTGATAGGCTATCAGAGGGAGGGAGGGGATGGGCAGGCTGGCTGGCTGCTGGCCAATGGAAGCAATATGACCCAGAGGAATGAAGAAGGACTGACGGCGTGAATTGTTGTACCACAGAGATGAAAGAGTAATGACGTACACCGTGTGTGTACGGGCATGTTTGGGTGTTTAAATATTGGCAAACCAACTGCTCGATCCGTTTATGAGCAGTGCATCTTTAACAATAATGGTCAATAGTCTGTGCAATGATCAAGTTAAGGTTGCATAGATTCTGACACACTTTGGCCTCAGAGGTTTGTGAGAGAACATTAATGAGCAAACAGCATCATGAAGACCGGGAGATGCAGCACACACATCAGGGACCACACTGTAGAGCGCTTTAAAGCAGCATTAAGTTGTGAATATCCCAAGCTTCAACTATCTTAAACAGTACTGTTCAGTCCCTCATCTGATAGTGGAAAATGTCAAATGAAAACTACAAATTGTGCATGCCACCATTATTAGTTTTTTTTATTTAAATTTAAAACAGTTTGAAAACCATGTACCCTTTCCCTTCCACTTCACCATTCTGTGAGTCTTTGTGTTAGCCTATCACATACAATCCCAGTTCAATATATTGAAGTTAGAGGATGTAAAATGAAAAAAGGTTTAGCTGCAATTAATACTTTTCTAAGGCACTGCCCAGTATGTTAGATGCATGTGCAATTTTTCAGAGGCTGCAACGTGAAAGAAGCTCCTTGTTCATGTTTTGTACCGCAGCCGAGCTGTGAGCTGTACTGGAGAGTTTTGATGATGCCAGATATAACAGGTCATAGGTCATAGACATAACATTCAGGTCATTTGACATAAAATTGATTTTATTGAACCAAAACTGGCATAAAGACACAATAAACAATAAAAACCTCCCCCAGAACTGAAGTAAAAGTTACATCCTCTGAGAACATCACCTCACAAAAAAGCTTCATTTGCTGAGGGAAAACCCTTCATTTGACTCCATTACTTGGTTGTTATACGAAAAAAACTCAGTGAAGAAAGACCTGCAGCAGATCTAGTTCAACAGTGACTAAATAAAATCAGGCATTTGTTGTGTGAAAAGAAAAAAACAGGTATCTTCACCTTTTTGTTTTGCCTATTTTAAAACATAGATGATGGTCAATTTTTTATTTAATTCAAATATTTCTTTGATTGCAGTTTCACAGTTAAAGCTGTTTCAAAAAGTATAAAAATCTCAAGTATAAAAAAAGTTTCCCAGCAGGTTGCACATTGTCAACAAATGGGAAACGAAGCAACGTGGTCGTTTCGGTATACTCTCTGTGTACTAGGCTGCATGCGTTTGAGAAAACGTCTACCTTAACGAAACAGGAAAAAGATAAAAAACATCTTTCGTCATCTCTTCTTTCCCTTGAGGGCCGCCTGCCCCTTCTTTCATCCGGTTGCCTGGTGGGTGAAGAGATTCAGGACAAGATGAAGAGGGAGAAAGGAAGGGAAACAGACGATGTCAGAAAAGGCGAAAGTAGAGAAAACAGATATTGAGATATATGGTTAATGTGAAGAAATAAAAGCAAAAATATTTAGGAATGAAATGAGACATGAACATTGTTCTCCATGAAGGAGCAACAGAAAGCCCGTTGGGTTGTAAGATAGGATGAGAGACAAGAGCTTGCTCAGTTTCCCCCTCCCATTTTCATTTCCTGCCTTTTCATCTGCCCCAGTGCCCCTATAAAGCCTCTGACACAGACTGGGTCCCATTCAAAGCTGTGTCAGCACGACAGGAAACTGCAGGTATCGTTCTGCCTGGGTGGTACCAAGTTACACATTTTTGAGCTTCATTTGTTTAAGGGACAAATACCTTGTTAAAAAAAAGTTACTGTCAGAGCTGTGATCTGAAGCCTTTCTGGACTGAAAAAGCTGCCAACAGGAGAAGATGCTGAAACAATCAGCCTTCATCTTGCTGCTCCTGCAGCTGGTGTGCAGTGCAGGTAAGAACCGTTCATCGACTGTGAATTTTGTACAGCTTTATCTACTGTGGTGATGTGCTTTAGTAGACCTTTAAAGGACTGATTGTGTGAACAACAGGTGTGAACAAGAGGTCATGTATGTGGGCAGGAAATAATTGAGGAAACAGTCAATATATCATCGTTAAACAGTCAAACGTGCCTCCAGATGGATGCCTCGTTGATGAGCCGAAGCTGTCTAATTTATTAAGATAATCAGTCAGGCAATTAGTCATGCTGTCCGCTGTTCTAAGTAAATCAAAAAAAGCAACAAAAAAAATAAATTTTCTCTTGTCCAGGTCAAGCATCAGGACTGGAAATCCTTTTGAGCAAGCCAGACCTCCAAGTTGGAGAACAAATCTTGCTGGTTTGTAGATGTAAGTAAAACGTTATTCAGTGTCTGTTCATCCATCCATCAACCCACCCATTCATCTATCCATCCATCCATCCATCCATCCATCCATCCATCCATTCAATTTAAGCTAATATTTTTTATTCCCTTTGTTCTGACTTCCCGTCCGATCTCCTGCAGCCACAAAAGACGGAGATTTTACGTGGCATAAGGATGCAGAAGAAATTGATGATGAAGATATTGTGTCAAAGGTGGATCCCACCACCTCCAAGCTGGTTATTAAAAAGGCCAGCCTGTCCGATGCGGGCACGTATACCTGCGCGTTTGAGTCCGACGATGGACACAAGTCCAGTGCTCAGTCAGTTGTGTATGTTTACGGTAGGTGGCTGCACACACCTACCCAAACAGGATAAGTTTGGTGTAACAACACATTGTGGCATTTTTGCTCTTTCAGTTCATTCGCACCAAGTATTTATCCGTGCCTTTGCTTCATCTTCTTTTCTCAGAGGGCCCATCGTTCCATGGCACCACCACCTACCATGAGTTTCTGGAGGGAACCGACGGGATGGTGCCGTGTCAGGTGACTGGGCAGCCAGCGGTGGATGTTCACTGGCTTAAAGACAAGGAACAAATCCCTTCTACACGTAAGATTAATATCTAGGACTAACACGTAGCCAAGTTTTTACAGCTAAAAATGTTTTTCTCTTATGTAGGTAGCAATGGACAACTTTTAAAAAATATCTAATATAGAACCCGAACTATCCTCTTATCATTGAATTTCTTTGATCAAAAACTGTTTTGCTGCCATTATTGTAGCATGACCTACAAACCAGTTCAGTAAATTACAAATAATCTAAATTATTTGTAATTAGTGCTCCCAACCCACGGGGTTGGGAGCACTAATTAGGGAGGCATTTCCGCTTATTTCTTCTGAGATAAAACTCATACTGCTGCCTTAAACAGATAAAAACTAACATTTTCATTTGAACTTAGGCACAGCATATGTACAGCTACTCAGGAAAAAGAAAAATCACTGCCACTCACCAATAGGAGATGTCCATTAGTGATTACAGATGTCTAGATTTCTGTCTGTTTTGGTTTATAACTTCTACATTGTAAATAACTCTGATTTCGTGTCAGATAAGCTAGCCCATCCCGTTTTTCACTAAAAGTAGTTGTTTTTTTCCTTTTGCTACATCTAATAAATTCAAGCTTAATTGGCCAAAAAAAAACATGCATATCTTATCTAGAGATGTAACTATAGAAATGAAAGATGGCAATTTTTTTATCTCATGAAAAATTATTCATGAACAAACATTCTATGCACCCTAGCTAAAAGAAAGTACTGCTAATGACTCAAAAGCTGACATTTTGAAGAAATTCATTAACCGAACCAGAAACTTAGTTGGCAAAAATCCAACTCTAGAGGATGCTACAATATGGATGTGTTAATTTAGCAAATAAATAACAAAACACATTTTTGCACAGCTTTGTAGATACATTAAGGGGAATACCCAAGGTAGCATAATCAAAATGGTAATAAAGGGGTTAGATGAGTGGCTTAGTAGAAATTGGAGAAATTGGAGTCCTACAAAGAAAAACAGGGCCGGATTATCCATAAGGGCCAGTGGGCCAGTGCCCAGGGGCAACAACCATGGGGGGGGGCACCACATGACACATGCTTTAAAAATATATTTTTCATAAATTGGTATATTATTTACTTGAAATTGTTGAAAGACCATGCATTATTCGTTTTGTGAACACTGATGTCACAATAATAATAAATTATAAATAAATGAAGATTTTTTTTTATTTCAACATTTTAAAATGAGATATTTAAATATTGCTCACTGCTCATATGCCTACATGTAGTTGTGTAAGTTAGTAAATAGTAAATGACATTACAGAAATCCCCTTGATTATGTCTGATGTTTTTGACCAGAGAACAGCCTGGGTAAGGGGGGAGGGGGGGGGGGGGGGGGGGGGGGGGCTTTGAGGTATAGTGCCCAGGGGCACCACATTGTCTTAATACGGGCCTGAAGAAAAAGGTAATAGCTTCCACATAAAACATCTCAAAACAATGTAAAACATCCAGCCCAGCAATAGAAAACCTCTAAGCCAGAAACAAACTTCTCCACTACTTTCTCTTCTTCCACATTTATTGGTGTCTAAATATTTACAATTATAGGGTGTAAAAAGCTTACTATAACTTTTATTCTCGTATAATTGATGTCTGCTCCCTAAAAATCTATATTGTAGTGTAAACTTACCCAACTTTGATTTTGCCCTGCCATGCTTTCACTTTGCCCAGCTGTAATAATATAATAAAAATGGATATTAACAATGTTATTAATGTAATGTTTTGTGCCTCTCTTTCTATAGCTGGAAGGCGTGTTCGTAAGATGCCCGATAACACTCTTCAAATTGAGAGGGTGAAAAAGGACGATGCCGGGACTTACATTTGTCAGGCCCAGATCAAAGGGAGACAAATTTACCAGGAGCTCCCTGTCTCTGTTGTCGTTAACGGTTAGTCACTTCTGACTTCTAAGGTTTCCAGAGGTTTGAAACGTAATTTATTTGCTAATAATTTTAATATGTTTTTATTTGTCTCACACTGCAGCTCCTCCCACTGTGCGGATTAGAGAAGAGGTGAAAAAAGTGATTGCCGGGCCTGACACCAATGTCTCATTGTTGTGTTTGGTTGATGGTCTGCCCAAACCCAACATCTCTTGGATATTGTAAGCCACCGCTTTATTATTCTTATAATATAAAAAAAAAACATTTAATTTTCAAATACTTAAAATTCCCATTAAGGAACATATCTAAAGTTATTTAAAAGGCTAACATTTAAATGCACATTTCTCTAATAAATATGTTTCAAATAACAACTTGCATTTCTTAATAAGGCAGAACTTTATTTAGAGACAGCTTTTTATTGGCATATTAACAATTAATTGTTATTTAGAAGTTTTGTAAGAATCTCAAAACAGTTTTATAATAAGCACCAAACTTGAAGTATGCCTTAAATCTGTTTAGTAGTTATTTCATTAAGATATCCAAACAAATGAACAAATGAATTGACATTGCATTGTTGGTTGAGGGATACTGAAAATTCCTCTTTTTTGACTTTCATCCATCCATCCATTTTCTAACACATCTATCCCTATTGGGGCCGTGAGGGGTGCTGGTGCCTATCTCCAGCTGTCAATGGGCGAGAGGCGGGGTACACCCTGGACAGGTCGCCAGTCTATCGCAGGGCAACACAGAGACAGACAGGACAAACAACCATTCTCACACACACTCACACCTAAGGACAATTTAGAGAGGCCAAATGACTTTATATAATCTAATTTGATGTCTGTTATCTTTGTCACCGCTTGACTGCTTTGCCTGCTTCCGGACTTAACCTTAGAAATAACTGAAGTCAATATAACCCTTCAGAAACTCTTGAATCTTAATTTCTCAGGAGACTTTAATCGATAGACAGTAACTCTGTTTCTCATTGACTGACAAAACATTGGAAAAGAGATAAGATAAGATAAGATAAGACAAGACAAGTAAAGATGAGAAATTCATTTGTTGTCCCACAATGGGGAAATTGGGGAGTGACAGTGGCAAAGACACAAACAGAGTTACACACAGCTTATAATAATGAAAACAAAAACAAGCTAATCCAAAGTTAGTTCTAAACCAACGAAGGATGAGCTTTAACAGAAACGACAACAGTAAAAGTAAAAATAAATACCAGAGTAAATGTTGCACATTTATTGATAACGTGGCATACTCTGGGGAGAAACAGTGGAAAAACACCAGCCTATTTACAGAACAATATGAGATAGTATGCATAATGATGCGCCAGCATTTTGAAGAAGCTAAGGAGGGTTCAAGTGTACCTCAGCATCTAAGAGACAATGTAATCATCATAGATTCTTCCATGTGTAAGCTAGTAGATAGGGGAGATGAAACTAGATACTTCTGTCAAACTGAGCTCAAGTAAATATTCATTGAAAGTCTGGACTCTCTTGACAGACTCTAAAGAGTCTTAAAGAATCCTCATTGCATATAGGGGGTGGTTTTGTGTTACATTTTTACTCAGAAGTATTGATTAATATTTTCTAAGAAAGGCCCCTAGAAGTTCAGAGTGGGACATCTGAGGTTTCTCACCAGTGTTGACCTCAAAATCCAGTATGGCTGCTGTGAATGTGCAACTTACTGATTATAGCAGAAACTGTTTGTGTGCTCTTTTGTTTATGTTCCTCCAGTGAACATATTTGAAAGTTCTCAATGCAGATATATTTATTCTTATGAACTTGTAACGCTAACTAGTTAGCATATCGTTTAGGAAACCCCACTACTTTTATTATTTGGAAGTAAAATGTAAGTTAAGGTTGATGCTCTTTCCAAATCCAAGTTCTAATGTCATAATGTCAGATAAGAAAAAAAGGCCATCGGTGGCCACCAGCACATTTTCCTGGCCCACTGTTGTTGACTTCATAACAGTTCCTTTAATTGTAGTAACCTTGAAAATTATCAGTACCAACATTTCTTCTCACTACCACTAGAGGTTGTTTGAGAAATCTGTATCGTGTGAATATCAGGGTGGAGAGCAGCGTCCTGGGAAGAGCGTTGTGTCTGTATACGTACACATCCCCGATTGTTTTTGCATCAGATTTCTGCCTCCCTCTGCTGAGCTCGGCTGTCTGTGCTTCAAATCTTGATTTCACCCAAACCGGACAGGACGTAAAACTGGTTTGTTTTTCATCCTAAGGCCACTGGACTTTGATCCTTCCCGACACCTCTTCAACTCAGACCACAGCCAGCTCACCATCCAGTCTGTGGCCAGGATCGACTTAGGGGAGTACATCTGCACGGCCAAAAACAAGATCGCTGAGAGCAGTGCTACCCTCACGCTGCACGTTTTTGGTTTGTGTGATTTCCCCATTCTAGGGATAACTTTCATTCATCCCTGATAGACTGAACCAAAGTGACATGATGATGATTGTTTCTTGTGCAGAGCCCCCAGAGGTGTTTATCTCAGAAGATAAGCACAGGGTGAATGTGGGTGAGCGTGTTTCTGTGTCCTGTAACGTGACTGGCCATCCTCAGCCCGAGCTACACTGGATCAACAAGCAAAATGGACAAGAACTGGTAATGCTGCTCAAACGCGATCTCGTGACACATACAGTGGTTCTCAAAGATGTACGCCATACTATTGAAATGCCGGGTTATTATCATGTAAAAAAATCTGACTTTTTTTTCTACATATACAAAGATACTTTGTTGAAACACCTTTTAATTTAATTTAAGCATTCAGTCTTCTTGAGTTCATATCTGCCATAAGTTATAGTGAATCAAATGACCCTGAACCAAAGTTTAGCTGTCTTATATGGATTTTCCTGATATTTGCTCTCTTGCATCATTTAGCTAAAGCTATAATTTGTACAAAGGGCAGAAAGGATCAAGATTAGATGCTGAATTTGAATTATTCAAACAGGTGTGTTTGTTTTCAGTTGGATCGTACAAGACTGCCGTTCTTTACATTATAAACAATTTGTATACTTAGAAATTAGCATGGCCTCTTTTTTATATTTTAAGAAGATGAAATGTTACCCGGGTGTTCATACTTATTAAAATCACTTTAACTTTGCAACTTGAATGTCATGCAGAATATGAAAATAACTTTTATTTTTTCATGTAACCTGTGCTATATAATCTGAAAGTCCTGTGTTTGACCCCGTCCATTGCTCTCCGTCAGGATTCTACTGGCCATATCCGTGTGGTGGACGGCATGCTGGAGATTGAGGAAGTGATGCCCTCTGATGGCGGACGCTACTCCTGCATGGCTGTCGGTACTTCTGGCAATGCATCAAGAGATGTTGAAATTCACAGTAAGATCTTCTCTGTGTTCAGGCTTATCTCCCCCTCAGCCATCGACGTGTCTCTAAGTGGCATCATTTTTTTGTGTATTTGTCTCTCCTCCTGTTTGACCCACAGCTCAGCCCGGGCCACCACATTACCTGACCGTCGCCCCAGGTCCAACCTCTGTGCTCTTTACACTCAAAACCTTCCCCATCAATGGAGGAACACCGATCCGAAATTTTGCCCTGCAGTGGAAGGAAAAGGCAATGGAAAAGTGGGAAGAGCTCATGGTTGCAGCTTCAGGTGAAATATGTGGTTTTTATTAAGACTATGAGGTTGTAATTCATACTTTAGACATTATTTAAACTTATTTACTCACCGATTCAGCCGTCCAGCTGACCCTGTAAATTCTTTGTATCTGTGTTTTTTGTAGATGTTCTGGCTATCACAGACCTGAAGCCGTACACGACGTACTCAGTTCGTATGGCGGCCTTAAACGATGTGGGACGGGGGCTGTTCTCAACAGAACACACGGTTCGCACTGAGGGCAAACGTACGTTTCACCACGTCATCTAGAAAAGCATATCGACTGCAACCACACCTCAATCAACAACCTGAATGTATTTTATTGGGATTTTATGGGATAAGCAACACAAACACAACAAACAAGTAACACAAACATGGCAGCCGGGTCAGCAAGAAAGTTGTGGAGGACTTTAAAGCCGGGTTAGATTATTAAACAATATTCTAAACTTCAAACCTACCTAATAGTGGACCCCTACCAAAACAGACACCCCAAGGCCATCCCTTATACAAATCTGGCATTAATGGAGAAGTTTCAAGAAAAAAATTCACACTGCACGTCTCCCTGAACAGACAGTTCCCATTGCAACACATGGTGGTGGCAGCATTATGCAGTCAGGATGCTTTGATTCAGCAGGGACAGGGAAGCTGGTCTGAGCAAATAGAAAAATGCATGGAGCTAAAAACAGGGAAACCGTGGAGGAAATCCTGTTAGAGGCTGCAAAAAGCCTTGAGACTGGACATCTGGAGACAGAGCCCACAAGTCTGGCAGGTGTGACTGAAGCAAAAGTTGGTTTTACCAACAGCTGACTCACTTAAAATCCCAATAAAAAGCAGGAATAAATGCAAAAGAGTTCAACAAGAAGGAATAATTTTGATATTATTCCTTGTGTATATGGACCCTGTATATGTGACGAAAAAGCTGGTTGTTAATTGTTTGTACATCTGAAAAAATGGTGTTGTTTGACAGCCAGAATTTGCCTTCATTAAAGGCTTTTCATCTTCATTTTCAACTACCATATCTATTTATTCCTGTTCATATTTCATTGAATCATTCTTCTCATATTTCATGCCATCATCCTCTGCTGCCCGCTGATTCAACTCACGTCATCACATAACCTGCTGCCCTCGCTTTGCAGAAGGTAAAGGTCTCATACTCGTTAACGAAACTACAAACTTGTAAATGAACAAATTCCCGTTGCATATAGTGTAACAATATAACCCCTGTGCAATGAGTTAAACAACATCAACAGATAAAGTTGATTTAAAGTTTCCCCTCCTGCTTTTAGGTGAACCAGAGAGTCCAGCTTTATCCACCGATCAGGCAGTAGTCGAGGGCAACTCCTTCTCTGTTCCTCTTGAACGGACCGATGACGGTGGATCCTCCCTGCTGCACTACAACGTCCAATACAAGCAGGTCAGACACAATGTGACCTCATCTCTCTCTGTGAGTCTGTCATTGCATTTCTTCCCAGTTATGAATTGGCTTCCTGCGCTCCTTTTACCCAGGATACAGATGAGAGTGAGTGGCAATCCATGCAGCTGCCTCCTGAAGCTAAATCTGTCGACCTGAAAGACCTGGCCTATGGTTCAGGCTATCACCTGGAAGTCGCAGCTGTCAACTCTAACGGCTCCTCCATCAGTGCAACGTTCAACTTCACAGTTGCAGAACAGCCTGGTGTGTTGCCTCTCTCCTTCCGTGATTATACGACAAGCATGTCCCGTAGGTAAGAGCTATTTCCAGTTTGAGTCGTCTGGCTAATTTGTTCCTTTGTCCCCCGCAGTGAGCAGCAACATGACCAAAGGCGCCGTGGTCGGCATCGTGATGTTGATCTTCCTGGTGGTGTTCCTGGCCGTAGATGCCACCTGCTGCTACAGAAACCGCTGCGGTGTGCTCATGGCCATTGCCGGGAAGCTGTCCGGGTGGAAAGATCCGGGTCTGAAAAAGGTTGAGGAAGGAGACGGGACAACTAATGGGTGAGTAGCTGTTTGTAAGAGAGCTACGTTTATGCAGAGCTGTTTAAACACTTCTGCATGTTCTGCCAACAGAGACGTGACACTGAAGGGTATCGCCAAACCGCGAGGCAGTATTCAGACAGTCAGCAAAGAGGCAGGTCAGCTCGCAGAGGTCACCTGCGACAAAGCCCCCCTCACCAAAAATGAGTATGTCAATTCTCCCAAATGCGCAGAAGTTACATAAATAGAGACCCTTGCAAATGTATTCATTCCCCTTTTAACTTGATGACATTTTGTCATTTTTCAATTTAATCCCAATAAAATTTTAAGAAGTCTGCGATTATACTGTGACTGAATGTGGAAAAAGTTAAAGAGTTGTGAATACTTTTGCATTGTACTGCAAATTACAAGGAAGAATGTGAAATGTTGTTGTTGGAAGTTAAATTTTGATTTTATTTTGACACAATATTGTTTTTTTGTTTTTTTACCCACAGGAAATTAGAACCCACAGCTGACCTATGAGGTGTTATAAACTACAGAAGAAAAATTAAGAACTAAAGAAAACATGTTGTACAGAGAGCAAGAGAAGAAGTCAGTGGATCCCAGCCGCTGTGGGAGAAGTCAAACACACTGAAACACTGCAGGAAAGGGACTGGTTTGGACTGATTGTGATAAAACTGAGCTGATCCTGGCTTCTGGGCTGTTAGCATGGAGGGGATGGTTAGCCTGGGTGTTAGCCTCGGTTTTTACACTTGTTTGTTCATTAACAGGGTAATAATGATGTCTGTGTTTTACAGGGTAAACGTTTTGTTACTGTGTAATCTTCATAACAACTTTTGTGGAAGAAAACGGTAACATTTACTTGGCACAACAAATGTTTAGCTACTGCTTTTCATAGTCTTGCAGACCGAATTATCTTTTTGTTGTTGCTAAATTCTGTTCTGCTAACATTGTGTCTCCAGTAGGAATCATTAAAATTAATTTAATACTTAATATCTTAACTATATGTTACTGAATTTGAATGTAAGTTAACTCCAGATATTATTTATTATTTTAGAATGTTAGCTTAATAAACGTTATGTGTTCAAGGAGGGTATGGATACGTCCACTACCATCTTTAACTTTGTTACTCGCTGTGCTTTTAAGCACTTTTCTGTGAACAGCCAGATAAGGGACTTGTAATTAAAAGCTGCTTAAGAAATAAGTAGCTCAACCACTCACCTGCAAAGAAATTCAACAACAGAGCAGCAAATCAGCTGTTTAGCTTACTTAACGCTTTTTTAATGGAAGTATCAATTATTCTGTCATTGTTTTTACCACTGTACATTGTGCATACATTTTGTATTTCATAATCAGCTTTATGTCTTTTTTGGCTCGCTCGTGTTTTAGATTGCACGCTTGCTAATTAGACTTAGGCCTTTGAAACTGCAGGAAACTTTGTAGTTGGAATACTCCTGCACCATTTGTATTTGAAAAAAGAATTGTATTCAGATGCGTTCGTATTAATGAAATATTTCTACTTTCTATACATACTTGCGGGATCATGGATATAGCCTTCTTCAGTGATCAGTGGGCAACACACTGTGGACATGTCAGTGGTCCATCAAATGAGAACACAAAGGACAAATAATACATGCAACAAAGGGCTTTTAGAGTGGCCAACTGACCTAGCGTCCATGTCTTTGAGGAGTTGCAGGAAAGCAGTGTACCTGATGTGTTCATGGTGCCGGGCAGCAGTGCTAAATGTTCAAGTTGTTTGGTGATGACTCTTATTAGACAACACGTATTAGGTTAGTTGGCCTGTGTGTGTGTGTGTGTGTGTGTGTGTGTGTGTGTGTGTGTGTGTGTGTGTGTGTGTGTGTGTGTGTGTGTGTGTGTGTGTGTGTGTGTGTGTGGCTGTGGGTAAACCTACACAGACTCAGCATCTGTTGGCAGCTCTGCCGTTGGTAGTCTTTTTTTTTTAAATGGAAACTAAAAATGCTTTCTCCTGTTTCTTTTGTGAAGTGTTGTAACTGGTGTACAGATGTTTCTTCCCTGTCTTTGTCTGTTTTCACAATGACTGTGTTTCCCTATCTACCTGTAGTAAGTGTACATACAAATTTGAATGTCCTGATACACCAAAGTAAACGTTGTTCCTTCGTGTTTCCAAGAGCAACGTCACACAACATTAAAGCTGCTTGTAACATAAGATGTGCTTGATTGCAGACTTTGTAATTGATGTTTGCCCATGTTACATAGAGTATTTGCTTGTATGCTGCAGTTGAAACTGTTCAAACAAACAAACAAACCTGACATCATTATACAGTTGGGAAGATGGTTCTCTACCCTGGGTGTGGTATCAATTAAAAACTCACATTCCTGAGATCTGCTGGTTTATTTTGTCTAATAATTTTTATACATTGATAGAAAGGCAGGGGTCTTGCCCTGGGTCTTTCTGCATGGAGTTTGCATGTTCTCCCTGTGCATGCGTGGGTTCTCTCTGGGTACTCTGGCTTCCTTCCACAGTCCAAAAACATGACTGTTAGGTCATTTGGCCTCTCTAAATTCTCCTTAGGTGTGAGTGTGTGTGAGAATGGTTATTTGTCCTGTTTGTCTCTGTGTTGAGGCATAGCTGTGCCTATATGTAGGCACAGCTATGCCAGTCCTGTTGATAATGCGCTCTATGACGGCTTTTCCAGTTCATTTAATGAATACTCAAAGGAGCAGCAAGCGAAATTTCATTATTTTAGATAGAATGAACTAAAAAAATTGTTTTGTGAGGAACTAAAGGCATCTTTTAGATGGGATATGGTATGACGTCACATGACATCTCTCTCTGTGTTGTTCTCCGGTCTCCTGTTTACGTTGTCGGGCCAGCCGTGCATGCATGTATGTGGGTGTACGTGCACATGAACAGCTGCCACTCAGGGCTTAGCCCCTCCCTGCCAAGAAACAGTCACCGCCAGAGCAGTGTAGCATAGCAGCAAAATGGCGGGGACCATGCCCGGCAGATCGAAACGTTCTCTTGCTAACAGCAGTATACAGTTATGAGTTTCTTACTTCTTAACTAGACATGTTCCTCCAAAAGGTGATACTGTTTTGCTGTGTATTTTCATCCGTCCATTCCTCCATCCATCTATTTTCCAACACGCTTGTCCCTATTGAGGTCGCGAGGGGTGCTGGTGCCTATCTCCAGCCGTCAATGGGCGAGAGGCGGGGTATACCCTGGACAGGTCGCTGCATATTTTATCCTTTGCAAATATGTACATATGAGGCGACGGGTGGGATGGGGAGGGTTAAAGGGGAGCAGAGGGATATAAATAGGTGTGGCTTGATAGACATCTTGTTTTGGTTTACAGACAGTGCTCAAGCCCCACCTAGTGGTGAAATATCACTTAATATTCCTTTAACCAATCAGAATTTCTTAAAGGAGTGATGCGTTTTTTTTCTGCACATCTTGATGCTGTTATGCACCAGTGAAAACGTTCCGTGCAGCAATCAAAAGCAAGGAGATGGCTTCACACAAGCAAACTTCTAGATGACCATTAAGGCTACTGACATCATGTAGAATACAGAAAATACTTTCTTGCTTATTTTATGTACATTCTTTGTAAATTTCTACACTTTCATTTAAGATTATTTCCTAATATCTATTGGTCCTCAATAAAGTTACATTACTGGATCTGCACTGAAACTAATGATCTCCCTCTATGGGAATGATAAAGTTTATATTATATACATAACAATATTTGTATGATTGTTAAAGTGTAGCACACCACCATGTCAAAGTATAATCCTGCCCCCAGACAAATTGGAAAAACTCCATCAAAGTGGGCGGGGGGAAGCAGGAGCAAGCTTGATTTGCCATATTGAATCATGGAGCTTGAGCAGAGTTATGCTGGTAGTTACACCATGTTTTGGTCTTTTAAGGTGGAGCATTTCCCCCTCCATTTCACCGGAGGTTGATGGAGGCTTTGTGGAGCCCAGTGGGCCAGAGCTTTATCAGTCTGAGCTGCGGGCTCAAGGCACTGACTGAGCAATGTCTGAAGCCCGAGCTGCCCAGGCAGTGGAGGTGAGTTACAGGACGAGGCAGCAGCAGTCTGCCTGTGAGACAGGCAATACCATCAAAATTTAATCACTAGACTGGATATTAATTACTGATATCTGTAACATTATTTTGCCCAGTCCAAACTCTTTCAAAATATCTGTAAGTAGATTTTGACTACTCAAAACTCTAAAATCTGTAATACAGTTTTGCATAGTAAGATTCAACCTATTTTCTTATTCATGTGTTTGTCATCACAGATATCTGTAATTTAGGTTTGACTGGTCAGAATGAGATTAGCTATATCGCAAAAAAAAAGTATCACGCTAGTCACACTGACATTACGACTAGTAATGTCACTGTGAACCAATAGCAAATACGGATTGGAAATTCAACACAAGACAACCGTCTAACCCTAGGAGGGCGCCACAGTGAAGATTTTAAGCACAAAAGAAGGATTTCAAGAAATATGCACTGATTTGTCAAAACTAATGACCAGGATATGTAGACAGTACTATAAGACAACCATGTTAACAGTTTATTGGCAAAAAATAGTTGATTTGGGAGTGAGTTACACTTTATATAAGTTTATGTGCTGATTTCCTCCACTGTTTAAAGTCAAGATCTAAAGCTGTTAAAGACATAACCCAGCAGCTCTAATGGCATGAAAGGTGGCTCAGGTGTTGTCCCATGGAGGCTGAAAACTGTTTTGATTTTTATTCAGATAATTTTGAAAAGCCATGTGTTGTTTGCCTTCCATTTCTGGGCACAGCTTTGTGTCTGTATAGCACTTAAAATAAAAACTCTAAAGTTTCTGGTTGTAACTTGACAAAATGTGAAAAACATTCAGGTTCTGCAAGGCATTGCATGGCTCAATGTGCTGACTAGAAACAAAACTAAGCAACGATTCCTACAGTTAGCAAAGTGCTAAGGTAAAATATCTAAAATATCCCTACTTAGGTTGTAGCAGCAACGACATTTGTATATAAACTACAAACACTGACACTTAAAATGCTTCTCCCAAACACATTGAGCGTATGTTGGTCTTTGAAGATATAACCCTTAGGAAATAACTGATACTTAACTTTTTTGTGCTAAAACCAAACTTTGTCCATGTTTACAAACCGGGGTAAACAGTGAATTATGTTTGTTTCTTCGTGTCTGAACACTTTGAAATAGATAAAATCCGTTCTATAAATAAATGGTGAGTTCCGATCAGATGTGAATGTGCATGAGCCTTGTGTCCCATACTTAGCAGAATCAGAAATAAATTTAAGAGCAAAAATAAGAATTTAAGATGTGGCAACAGCGGGATACAAATGTGCTGTGTGAAACTGAATATAAGTACAATTCATTTTTAGGATTATTCTTGAAGCAACAGATCAAACTTTAAAGAGTACATGGGCGCAGCTTAGCAGACCTTATCAAGATTTTCACTATATTTCAGAAATGCAGCATCAGTTCAGATAACGACATGACAAACCCCAGATTTGGGATGGTCATATCCTGGATCAGAGATAATTGCACAAATGCCGTAATGAGTTGCTGACATTTTCCTACATATACAAGTAAAAATTGGAAATATCCCATCATTATTCAGAAACCTCACTCAGCATCTCAGTAAAGCACCACACACTATAAGGTCCTCATGTGAATCATCTTTGAAACTCCGTACCATTCAGGCAAATAAGAAATAATTTTTTTTAATTATCCAATTTTAGCCCAGGGCTAGACCCTTGACCACAGATTGCTCCCCATACGCCACTCTGTTTGGCAGCACACTGCTCCCAAAGGGATGGCTTAAATTAAATGCAGAGACAAATTTCCTCTCTGTGGCACTATAAAGGGAAATATTATTATTATTTCCAAGTAAAAAGAACCCTTTACAGCAAAGGAGATTAAAAAAAATATGTGGGCTTTGCCAGTTTTTATAAAAGAATACAAAGGAGTAGCAAACTGCTCACCTACTTGCATGCTGCTACTTTAATAGTGCTGTTAATGCTCTTGACACTAGTGGCCTTTATTCAGAAGTAGACTAACAGACATACAGCAAAGGTTCAGGGCCTGGACTCCAGCCCCGGACGGTCACATCGAGGACAAAGTACATGGGCGGCACCCAGTAGCGGTTTTTGGCACAGGCAAACTGGGCAGACGCCCTGGGCGGCACTTTTTCAATGACACTTAGAGGGTGGTACAAGCTGTTAAAAAAAAAAAGAAGAAATAAATGAAAAATAATCGCCATAAAAGCAGTTTCTCATTATCTATCATATCACTGCGCAAGGAATTGGCACCCCTTGCAGCTGCAGGCGCCCTGCTTGCTGTGAGAAGATGTTGCAATCCCGCATACTGCACAGAGACCGACAGGCTGGAGGCTAGATAAGATGTTATTATTAGTTGTAGGTGAGGAGGCCAGTTTCAGTCGTGGAGTTGATGCAGAGAGAAAGAATAATGCCAGTCATAGGAGGAGGAGGAGGAGGAGGAGGCAGTGCCAGGTATAGGTGCAGAGTTTGGCTGGTAATAGTTGTTTGCATTGAATCATATAAAACCTTGAAGGATTGCAGTCCAAACCAAGGATTTTTGACATCTTCTTGCTGATAGGCTGCAAAGTGTTGATTCATTTCAGGTGTAGCTTGTATTTGTTTTGTTTGTTTTGCACATGTTGGGGCTCGGAGGGTTTCTCGCCCTGGGAGAAATAAATGTAGAACCACGATGGGTGGCACCCACTACCGCAAGACAACACCCTGCTTGTTGTTGTTTTTTTTATTGCAAGATGCTTGCATGTATGACACAACAGAAAAAAAATGTCCTGTTCATCCTGAATGTCCAGGAGGGGGTGACAAAATACACTCAAACTGAAGGAAGAATATTAACTGCAGAGCAAGGGGTCACCACCAGGTGGCCCCCAAGCACCATAATTGGTGCCCTCAAGCCTGTTCAAAAAATAGCACAACCCTCCTGTGAGCTGCATGTAAAATTTTATTTTATTCACTTTCCCTTCCTTTTTAATCATACTTGTATTTACATAGATTTAAAAATAACAATAGCATTAAAAACATGTTTATATTACATAAAGTTGAGCTCTAATTCTCCTGGTTCAAAGGTCAGTACTAGTAGCCCTTCGTATGACACAACACCAATGAAGTAGCTCTAAGTTTCAAAAAGGTTGGTGACCCCTGCTGTAGAGTCTTCTAAAGCATTCAAAGACACAAACTCAAGAACACTGAGCAAATATTCATTGCAAATGTTTTTGGTTCTGGATACTTACAACCTGCTGGTGAGAGTAAGCAGGATATACTTTAACAAAGGCCGGTGCATGTGGGGGGTGGGGGTGAGAAGATGAGTGAGACGTGACATTGCAATTTTAGGCAGATCATCTGGTGCACCAAAGAAACGTGGTGCTTTACTAGTTTTATCCTCCTCCACAGTTCAAAAAAGAGCAAGCAGATGGTTAGGAGACAGTTTCTAAATGTGATAGAAGACTGTTTAACTCCTACACATGTATTCACTCTCTTTGTAAAACAATTAAAAATAAACATAGTATTTATTTATTTGTTCATTCACTCACTATTGATATGATACATTTTTCCAGTGTTTGCAAGGATTAGGATCAACTTTTAAATATTTCTTTAAACTGAATATTAGTGACTGAAAATTAAGGGGGGAAATGAGAGGATATGTATACTGATCCTGATTTCCTGTCATGCTCTTGTTTGCATGTGATGTTGCACAATTCTCAAGCATTGTCATGCGACACACAAGGAGGATGAAAGAATCATAAAAAGTTCCTTGACCATTGCTTTAAGATCTTCATCAGAGTGTTTGCTTTGGAGGGAGTGGATTTCCTTCAGCCGAGTCGACACAATGAAAAATCATGCAGCGATAGAATGTCTTCCAGCTTTCATGTTGGATGACTTGCAGTAAAAGTAATTCATTTAGGTTCAACTTTTCTGTAGCGTTTTTTTCTTGCTGTAATTTAGGTGTATGTTTCTGTTTTATTTGTTTAAAGTTTTACATTTGTGGGACTGTTTCGTGTGGAGTGTAAGACTTTGACACCTGTGAAGAACTCTGCATTGTATTTGCTGTACAGCTGGATGATCTAGGGCAGCGTTTCTACTTCAGGACCTGGACGACTTTCTGAAACTTTCTGCTCTGGAAATGTTGAAGGAGAATGTCTTGCTCATGACCCTAAAGCTCAAGCACTCTTGCGTTATGTTGCAGGTCACGGCACGCTAACTCTGTTTGTCAAGGGACTCTCAGCTAGGAGTGCCTACACCACACTTGAGACGATCCAGACTCTCCATGTGTTGTTCCATGTTGGTGCAATGACCTACCAAACGCTACCTGAACCCTGTCTGTCTAAAAGAAACTTACCCTCTCGTTGCACTACTACCTGTTTTGCACTTCCCTTTATATCTGCACACTGGTGTGGCTGTAACTAGGTCTTTCATGGCAATATGGCTGTATTAACATAATGCTGCAAAGAAGAGAAAACCAAGCATAAAATGTTGCTTTTATTTTGAAATTTAGACTTTGGTTTATAATTTCATTGTTTGTTTGTTTGTTGTTGTTTTTTTTTGTTTGTTTTTTATGTCCCATAGTTTCGTAAGACTAATCAAGCCCATTTTTTGTGTTTAGAGATGAAAAGTAATATCTTATAATAGAACTGATCTAAACTTGTTTGATTTTTCCAGTTCAATTGTATCCAGATACTGTATGTTCTATAAATACATCGACCATTTTCAACAAATAGGCTGCTTGAATGTTTTAACACCTTCAAGTTACATCTCCCTGAGGTCGGTTAAAAAAACAAACATGAGGATTTATTTATGTAATAGCCTATTTATTTATTTATTTATTTATTTATTTTTACCAACTAATATTGTCACTAAAGGTTTGTATAATATTTTACGTGTATTGTTCAGTATGTTATATAGATATTTTTGTCCCAAATATTCAAATAACAAATGAGCACATCAACAAAATATGAAGTTACAAAAATAGATAAAGAAAAAGAAGACTAAGAAGAATCTTTATCTAGTTAAATTTAAATGTATGTGCAATTTTGTGTGTACAATATGATTCGTTTTTATAGCTTTATATTTTTTCCATCATATTTTTCTTCTCATATCCTCTCCTATGAGACCTCACACTCTCCTTTCATGCGCTTGACAGTGGCAGCTGCCATAATGTCATCGTTTACGTCACGTCCATGGCTAGAAATGGATTCTGATATATCCTACTACTTCAATGGAAGTGTGTAGCTTTAATACAATAGATAATAGAATCTTAATTTTAACGGATTACTATCTATGCATTTTAACTATTGTTTGATAAGAAAAAAAAGACGTACGCAGTAACGTTATTTTTCACGAGAATTATTCATTTTAGAGCAGAACGTCTGCGGCGCAGGGAGCAGCGCGACAGCGGAAGCGGTGGCAGCGGTAGAGGCGGCATCTGCGAAGGCGGCAGCGCGGCAGCGGTAGAGGCAGCGGCGGAGGCGGCAGCGCGGCAACGGCAGCGGTAGAGACAGCGGCGGAGGCGGCAGCGCGGCAACGGCAGCGGTAGAGGCGGCAACGGCAGCGGCGGAGGCGGCAACGGCAGCGCGGCAGCGGCAGCGGTAGAGGCAGCGGCGGAGGCGGCAGCTCTCTGTGGGAACGCCCCCCGGCCAGCCTGCTGACAAGAAGCACATGACCAGGCGTGTTTACACCTGCAGGAGAGGACCCACTGCGCACACCGCGATTTCGCCACTGCCTCTCTGTCAAACCAACACAAGGATTTATCCTTGTGTCAGGACGGGACTCTCTTTGAGGACACTCTGTGGGAGTCGGTGAGTGAGTTATGTGTGAATTAGCTTCATTTAAGATTCTGGTTGTCCTCCTCTGAGGAGGCTAGCTTTTCTTCCGTAGCAGCAGCTGCTAGGTTAGCATGCTAGCCTCTGTCATCGGGTTATGTCGCTGCAGCACATTCAACACCACTGTGGTGGGTCAAAACTAGCTCTGTGGAAATAATTATAGCCTCCCAAGAGAAATAATTCCTGCTGTATTCCTGACCAGGAGGCCAGCGTGTTTTTCCCTTGTAGTGTCAAGAGTGTTTAAGCTTCAGCAACTAGAAAATGACTGTCGGGCTGCTTGGGTCTTAATTCATGGGGTTTTTGAACGGATTTTGGAAGAAAACTCGTGTGACAGCTGTGACTGACAGTCAGATCAATCTAGGCAGTCTGTAATAGCTCCACTCATCGTTTGGTACAATGAGTGTGTGGAGCTGTCACGCAGGTTTTAATAATGTGGAAACATCACCCGGCTGGGTGGGCTCTGACCATCAGCTGCACAGTTTACCTCCGGCCTGCCTGCTTTACAGCTAATCAGTCCAAATGCATCAGCTAACATGACATTACTTGCTGCTGTGTCCTCAATTCTTACTAACGGATTAAAATAATGAGTAGTTGCACAAGCTTTGAACAATCTTTTGCACATGTAAAAGCTTAGGGATTATCTTATTTTCTTATGTGAGACAAGCTGTTTGGTGCATCCTGACAAGGTTGGTAACCATCAATTTATATACCGGAAATCAGAATCGGACAGTTTTCTATTGATCGGCTCTAATTGGTTATCAGCAGGTCAGTAACTTCCTCCATTTTCAGTTAGTAAAGGCATCAACCAACTACATGTTTTTAAACACTGTTTTTATTTAATAAAACCAGGCTGAGGGACATGCTTCATTGCACGTAAGGCAATAATCTTATAGGTCCTTCATTTTCTGTTTGATTTAAAACAACTCTGAGACCAAAAGGTACTGCGAATTTGTTTTTCTGTTGTGTGTCTTATAGTCCTTAAAAGGAAAAAATGGAATCTGCAAAGGAAATCAGGTTCAGCCTGGAAAAGGCTGATTGATGCATCTCTTATCCTTATGTCATGCAGTAATTGTAATTAACGTTTTTTTTCCCCCAGCTCCAGGGAACCTGTGCTCACCTTCCCTCACTGGCTTCAGGAAGCCCGTCTGCCTGATCACCACCATGGACAACACAGACGTAGAACGTACGTTCCCCTGCTTCCTCTGCTAAATGCTCTTTGTCACAAGTGCCTGAAACACTTTGTATTTGAATATCGTAGCTTTGGTTTTCTATACTTAAGAGCCAATGACATACTAATGTCTCCTGTTATTTCTTTCCTCTGTAGAGGTGACTCTGGCCCTGCTAGATGCTGCCAATGATAAAGACTCTGAGGTCCAGGATCAGGTCAGAAAGTCCATGTTGACTTTGGGAAAACAGCAGCCAGACAGAGTGCTAGCGATGTGCCAGGACTACCTCCTGAAACACCCCAAGGTAAAACCTCATGATATTCCTGTATTGCCTTGAATTATTAATAGCAGTAATAGTAATCATTAGACATTAATTAAATGAGACATAGATTCTGTTAAAACAATGTTTCAGACCACTTCTAAAACTTTCTGTAGGCGCTGTCGCCCCTCAGGGTGTCAGAGTATTTCATGGATGAGGAGAGAATATGCTACTGGACTATAAAAGGTCCAGTTTAATGGTTTAGTTTAGGCAAGTAAAAGAGCTAAGAAGATTGCTTAATACTGCCTTAATTTATTTACAATTATAGTAAATTATGCTGATCAGATTGTAAATGAACAACACATATTATACATGTGCCTTTTTGTGTTTAGCGCGCATAATTAGGCATAATTAGGAATAACTCTGACCACTAGATGGTCAAACTGATTCCAAAGCAGATTTACGTATGTGTAAAAAATGCATCTACAGGCACTTTGGCTGTGTGGTGCTTTGAGGTGAATTCACAACAGTACTCTACAAGGGTTTGAAAGATGACCTGACCAAAGGACTAGGGTAGTGGTGAATTATATATTTTCAGGAGAAAACATGGTTGGAAAACAATAATCCATAATGATCTTAGTCAGAACAAAGACTTATGTTTGTTTGAACCTAAAGATTGGAGTCTGAAATTGTATAAAAATGTAATTTGATCTGAGGAGACTAGTAAGGGGTGCATCATGGTGAGATGAGGTGTAACTTGCTCTACTGGACTTCATCGTCCTTTGTGACAAGTTATTCTATTTAAGGTTTGGTAGCAGGAGAGCCGGAGCTTACTGAAACGGTCCACTCTGTTTCCCGCCAACTTGGTGACTTAATAACAGCTCGGTTTATATTAATTTATTCCAATTCATTATTAATTTTCTGTTATTTTGACAGCTCTAGTTATAGATTAAATTAGCATAAAGGAGAACTATTTCCTTTTTAAAGGAATAAGGGCTTAAACTGGAGTTGTCTGATCAAAACTTACTCAGTCTAAATAATTTTTTTCAGATTTGTTTGCCCCCACATCTGTTTTTGTCACTCTAGAGTCCATTTTTGTTTAAAACCTGGCCCAGTTTGCCTCTGCCTCCTAAAAATACTCCCTCAGATGTGATGTGCTAATGGTTAGTTTATAGAGTTGTATTGTTTTCCATTCTCCTCACATTGTTGACAGTTTGATCATGAAGTTGGTCATGTGAAAGTTCGTCTGACTTCCTTTGGCGCTAATATCTAACCAGAATGCTGATTTGTGTTTTAAGGATCTTGACTTCTGCAAACTGGTCAGCGCTGATGTTTGCTTTGATATACATAGCGATCTATAAATAAGGAAATGAAACTGTGAAAGCCGCTTCAAAAGGCACACAAGTGTGTGTCACCATCAAAGGGGCTTCAGAAATTAAATGACGCCTGATGGAGTGAAAGACTAAATGGTCTTGGATTCAACATGGTGTCACAATCATTCATTTTATTTTTAAAATGTTAATAATTTCCCCTTTTGTTTTATTTAAATGACCTCTATAACACTGCCCTAGTACTGTAATAAAACAATTAACAGTAAATGGATGAGTTTTAAAAACCTATTTATCTCTTAAAAGATAAATAGGTTCCAGTTTTATTTGCTACCAACTTATTCTTCCTTCTGTTCAGTGATCTGACTCTGCTGCTTGCTGTATAATACTGACCCATCTTATCACTTTACCACAGCCGCTCATCTTTTCATCTTTGCCTCATTGCGACATTGCACTAAGAAATGTTTTTGAAAACATGAGTGACACATCACATAAGGCAGAAGAACGTTTTTTTTTTTTTTTTTTTTTTTTAACCTGAAGCACTCGTAACGCAGACGTGCCTTTAGGAACCAGCAACTAAAGTTTAAATTTGAGTGTCAGTTTTCCAGCCTACTGTGGTAACTAATTAAAGGGATGAGCAGTTATTGTACAGTAGTACTCCCTGTAGCTTTTCATGTTTTAATCTGGTTTGTTTCTGTGTTTTTTTTTTTGGTTAATCTTTTCCCGTATTTGCCCATAATCTGCTCGTCCTCTGTTTTCCTCTCTCAGCTGGTAGTGACTCACAGAGTTGTGATCCTTCAGACCATTGAGCTGATTGTTGGCTGCAGGATCGAGGAGATCAGTGCTCCCAGGATAAAGAGCATTATCTCCCTAGCTTCAGACGAAATGACCAGATCCAAGGTGAAACGATGGCTCCTTTTATTTCTTATAAATAACAACATTTACATTCTGGCCCTAATGTTTTGTTGGCGTCGCGTCCTCTTGGTTGTCTAAGGAAGTCATCCCTGACTGGCAGCAGGCAGCCGGTAACATCTTGGTTGCTGTGGGAAACAAATACATCAATGACATCATGGAGGAGATACTAAGCAAGTTCCAGCCAGGCGTCCTGCCTCACTTCTTCGTGGTGCAAACACTGGCCAACCTCTCCGACTCGAACGGTGAGAAACAAAAAGGGGAAGAAACGTTTCAGTGCGTAAAGAGGTAACCAGCAGTGAGAGGCCCGCGTGAAATAACTCGCCAGCCGCTGACCAGGAAGTCACAACTTTGGCATGAAAGTATTGAGTGACTGTTAGGAAGAAAAAAAACAGGAACCTGTTAAACCTGCTCAGAAATTTACTAACAGGTTTGTTCGTTTTTTTTTTTTTTTTCACATACATTTGAATGAGCCGATTTCCACAGGCATGAGGATCCACCGATTGAGAAATGATCCTGCCATTGAAAAGTAAATGTCTGAGTTCTGGTTTCAGCGCAGCTTTGCTTCACTAGTGAAAGTCTGAGGAGCTCTCTCTGAACAGGGGGACCAGCTCAGGGACCACAGACTACAGGATTTATCAGACCAACTAAGGGACATGTTGACACAATTTGGACAAACTAGATTATTTCTTTCCTCTCCGCCTAAAATAAAGAAATTTATTTTAAAAAGCTTATGAGATTTTATCCCATAAGTGAATATCTCGGTTCAAATATTTATTTGGATAGTGGTGACTGTTTTTATTTTTTTCTATTACTCATTTGGGTAATACAAATGGGTTTGGAAATGACTTTGAATGTTAGCTTTAATCTAAAAAGAAAATATCTCTACCTTGTACAAACAGCACACTCTATAAATTTGAACTGGATTGCGTAAAGAAAAATCTAGAATTTATGACTAACTTTTACCATTAAGACTAAACTACAACTAAACCATTGGTAAATTAACAGCTTTTGTTTTCAGACAAATTGCTGAATTTAGTTGACATTTTTACCTTTTTATGTTAAACTTAGCCATATTTTAATTCATAAAATGAATTCATATTCATTTTATTGTTTGTGTTTTGTAGTTTATGGGATGGTACCGTTCCTGAATGCCATCCTGGGAACCATGTTGCCAATGCTGTGCATGGCCAAACAGGACAACATGAAGTGGGTCTTTTCCTCTGGTGAGAAGCCCCCGCTCTTCCTCTGCTGACATCCCCTTTAAAATGTCCCTCTATCATGTTTATATTATCTGTTAAAGAATTTGTTCAGTAATATAGTGTGTAATAATGATGTAAAACCAAGTTACAGCTTAAAAAATAAGAAAAACACAATTTTCTTGTTTATCTTCCTTTTTTTATGTTTTCCCTTCCCTCTTTTGCTGTTTCCCTGTCTTCCTTCTCTCCGTGCAGCGCTGTGTCATTTCAGTGACAGCATCCTGGAGTATTTGGCCAACCTAGATAAAGCTCCAGATCCCACAGTCAGAAAAGACACGTTCTCCGGGGAAATCTATGCGGCTTTTGACATCCTCTTCAATAACTGGTTACAAAGCAGAGAGCCCAAGGTAAAGATACTCTGGATCAATGCAGACAGTTTAGCAAGTCCACCAGCAAACCTACAATTAGCATAAAGTCATATATTTTGGATGTAACTGGAACAAAAAAGTGAGATTTTCATCTTGTAGAGCAGGATTTTTTTTTTTAAAGTGGGCCGTGAGATGATTTGTTGCTGATGTGCTAAAAAGATTTAGTATTTCCTTATTTGTTAAAATGATTCCAACGTATAACTGTACAAGATGCTCAATATTCCTAATTTTAACGCAGGGGGAAGGCTGCTCTTTTTTTGTAAGAGTTCTTATAAAAATACTACTGTATTTATGGAATATTAGGATTTAGGATTTTATATTTTAATAATCCCCCCCCCCCCCCCCCCAAAAAAAAAAAAAACATCCCACCCGCCAAATGGGGTTCTCCAGTCTCTGACACTGTAATTTTGGGGGTGCAGGTTTGGGAATCCCTGCTGTAGAGACACAAGAAACCCAAGTATCCACTGCTTGTTGAGTCTACATTAGAGCCTTTACTGAATAACAGTCCCTCCATTGTGCTCCATAATTGAAGACGATGTTGGATCCATTAAAGTTTATTTTAGAGGCTTCCAAGAAGTTAATTGGATACTCATACAGTGAGAGACTTTTTCTTAGGTTCTTGGTCAGTAGCTGCTTGATATGTAAAGTGGTGAAATGCCGATGTTTTTCCCTGCGTTAATTTTGCTTCATTGAATTTACTTTGTTCGTCTTGTACAGTTTATGAATAAGATTTTAGCTGTTGGCCTGGCACTCCCTTCCGATTTCCTCCCAGTACGTCACGCAGTCTCTGTCACATCTGTCAGCTCGTATCCTGCCTGTCTTTGTGTGTCCTCCAGCTGAGGCTGACAGTGGGTGAGGCAGTGGGCTCCATGTGTCATCTGATGGCCAGCGATAAACTGGAGGAGCAGATCCCCAGAGTTATCCCCGCCATCGTGTCCCTGTACAAGAAAAACACCGAGCACTATGTCATCAGTAAGGTGGGTACAGTCGGAAACCGTCGCTCCGTTATTACTTTACTCCTGAATATTTCTCTGGAACAACAATCCTTTTTTCTCTCATCTCTAAACAGCTTTTCAAAAACTATAAATGTCTTGTTTTATCAATTAAAGTCTCAGATCAGTGCTTGTGTGGGTGGTATTTACAGTGCTAAGATCTTGAAGTAAATTTGAGGTTAAGAGTTTTCCCTTTGCTCTGAACAGAGCTTGTGCCAAGTCCTCGAAGCCTCGGTCAGCATCGGCAGCAGAGTGCTGGAGACACAGCTGGACGGTCTTCTCCTAGCACTGCATCAGCAGGTACGAGTTCAACATACAGCCAGGCCAGCTTGTCCACTTTATGTTAACAATTCATTTCCAGTAAACATAAAATGGGAATCTTGGGTTAAAAAAGATTTCTGTTAAAAATTCAATTACTGTTTGTTTTAAACCCAGCAAACACATTTTTAGTGTTGACTGGGATTTAAACATTAACATAAAATGGATAACCTTTAGAGCAGTAGCTTCAATTTGAGTGAAGCTGAACAAATATCTTGTCTTTAGCTGTGTGACATTTTCTAGTCATGTGCTCGCATGGACTGGTGACTTTGATAACACTTGCATAAAGCTTGGTTATTGTAGAAATGTGTCACAAAAGACTTAAAAGACATGCGGAAAATCTGTAAACATTGTGAAGTCACACTTTGGGGGATTTTGTTTTCTTTTGGGGAATTTTATTTTATTTACCCTGTATTTATACAGGTTGTTCATTGAGATCCAAGATCTCATTTACAAGAGATCTGCCTGTTACCACTGCATTGCAAAGTTGTTTTTCACCACAAGTTTACAAAGAATAGAAAGCATAAAAAATGTACGATTCATTTATTTTATTCTCTGCCTTTTTGGTTATTGTTATAAATAATAAAAAAAAATGTAAATAGATCAACATTATCCAGTTTTAAAGCTTGATTGGCTGGTTGGAAACTCAAAAATCAAATGTTTTTGTAATAACTGAACACGTCATACATAAGGCCTGCTTGGGTCACATTGACAACACTCCAGTCCAGCTGTAGAAGTTGTTAATGAGTGACACAGACTCAAAAAACCTTTGTCCTATATACCTATATTTAGTGTTGTTGAGGTGTTTTTAAAAATAAAGGCTGCAAGAGAGAGCAAGACTTAAAGCAGAAAACATGAAGGCTGAGTGTGTAGTACAGCAAAGTTGCTCTGTTTTATCCTTTCAGCTCAGTCATGGAATATTTACGAATGTTTTCAGCCTTTTAGACAATATTTTTAGGATAAGGTGAGAATCTAAATTCGGCAGGTTAAATACGCTCGGCTACGGCTGTTTTATTAATGGTAGCCAGGCGCTAATATAAGATGTGTGAGAATGCTCTCTCGCTCAAGCATAGACGCTGCTCCTGTTTTGAAGAATTCATGACCAATCACAGCAGGAAGGTTGGAGAATTTTTTTATTTTTTTATTTTTTGTTAAAGAAAAATCAAAATAGGCTATAATTGGTGTTGAAGGTTTCCAAAAAAAACAAGATTTCAAATTGGTACATAGTTGAGTTCACAGGGGCTAATCCAGTCACAGATATGGTTCTGATCTGAATGAGTTGTGCTGAACTAAAGTTGAGTTATAATCTGTCGTTACAGCGTCTGGGCTCACCTAAATGGATCTTTTTTAGAAATCATAGTAACTTTTCCTTTCTCCTACAGGTTTCTGCTCCGGTTGATTACGGTGACCCCCCCACTGTCAAGAACCATAACGAAGCCTTGCGTTGCTTCAGCTTGCTGGGTACTGGTTTTATTTTAATTTCTATAATCGTCTGCATTAAAATGGAAAGGTTGAGCGTATTAGATGTTTGTTAACATTCACCCCTCATCCAACTGGCCGATCTATCGGATGTAGCTCTATGGAGTCACAAGTGCAGTAATGAGATCATGCATTAGCGCGTTAGGCTCTGACTCCTCCTCCACATAATCTTGTTAACTGGGAAAGATGATTCACAACTTCATGCTCCCCCTACTTTCTAGCTTGTTTTTCCAGTTTTAACTTGTTGTTTTTATTTTGAAATGTTTTATATTAACTTGTTAATCTCAGATTTTCATTAATTTGTTTGCTCCTGCTCTCCTCTCCGTCTAGCCAACTCTTTTCCAGACCGTCTGGTTATGTATGTTCTGCAGAAGTTGGAGAACAGCAATGAACGAAGCAGGATGGGCTCCCTGGCAGTGCTTCGTCACCTCATAAACTCCTCTTGTGAGGCAAAATGCTGCAACCACACACCATTTATTTCAGTTCTGACTTAATACACCTTTGTATTCATAATTTTGTGCATGTGTGTTGCAGCGTCTACAATGGAGAGCAAAAAGCTTCTTATCCTGGCCAGTATTAGACAGCCTATGGCCGACCACAGCAACAAGGTAACGTCCATATTGATGCAAAGGAAGAATTGTTTCGCCCTGTGGGACAGCCCTGTTTTTATGAGTATATTTTCTGAATATGGAGTTTGATTGAGGTATTTCCAGATCTGCATGACTATGAAAACAGAAAATAAAGTATTAAAAAATACTTTTATTTGTAGATTCTATTTGTTTACCCATAGTTGGAATCATAAATATCTAAGTATAGGTTGCTCCATTAAGATTATAGGAAAGATGCACCTCCACCCATCAGTTCATCAGTTTATCACCCTGTCCGTCTATCTCTGTGTCCATTCACTCGTCCATCAGTCAGTCCATCCACCCATGCTTCCATTCATCTCTCCATCTGTTCATCTATTGATTCCTCTGTTCATCCTTTTATCCATGAAGCTTTTCAATCAGTCTGTCTATCCACCCATTTGTGTGTTCTTCTGTCCATTTTCCATTAAGCTGTCTGTCCATCCATTTTCGAAATCATATATATATATATATATATATATATATATATATATATATATATATATATATATATATATATATATATATATATATATATATATATATATATATATATATATATATATTAGTCCAGTCCATCTTATTATTAAAGCACACTCTCAGGTACTTATACTCCTCCACAGTGTCAATAGGGACCCCCTGGATCGAAACAGGGGTCACAGGTGTTTTGTTTTTTCCTCTTGTCTACCCATCCTTCAATCTATCTGGCTGTCTATCCATCCACTCACTCATCCGTCCGTCCGTCCATTGACCTATCTGGACACCTGTCCATCACTTTGTTCCATTTATGGAGCTTGATGATAGTAGAAATCTCCAGCATTCAGTGGATAGCCCTTTTACAAATGTTCTTTAATTTTAAAAAGGCCTGAGAGTACGAAATTGTGATGTAAAAAAAGAAAATCTATAAATGCCGCAGTGTTTTACAAAAAGGTTAAAAAAAATAATCCCATTGCTGTTTATTGCATTGTATCTGAACAAGGATGTGTCTGTGACAGGTGAAGAAGCGTGTGGTGCAGGTAATCAGCGCCATGGCTCATCACGGTTACCTGGAATTAGAGGGAGGGGAATTACTGGTCCGCTTCATAGTTCAAAACTGTGCTCTACATGACACCTACCAGGTAAAAAAAAACAAACTTCATTCTACAAACTACATTCTGTGTACTTAATTGTATTTGGAGTGGAAGTTAATGGTTCAAAATAGGTAATTTATCTATATAATTGTGTGGAGGTTTTGAGTTCAACCAAAGCTGGTTTGGCACAAAACCGAAGACAGACTTGCCAGCAGACACAGGCAATAAGATAAAGCAACAAATTCATTTGAGGCATATATGAGAGATGCAGATGGTAGGAGATAAAAAATGGACCTAATTAGCTTAATGACTGCAGAAGCTAACTAATTAACAATGTCTAGGTAGAGCTTGCTCATAAAGATTTCTCATAATTTTTTTTTTTTTTTTTTGCACCATTGATGACATTGAAAGTAAAATGTTTCCTGTTTACTATTTGTTCCTGCATGTCTCAAAGTCCCACCAAAGACCCACTTCTGATCCAGAGGAGGTGACTAATGAAGCACTAAGGACAATGTGTGACAGCACCCTCCATCTCCTAACCACCACCGTTGGCCGACTAGCTGATGTAAATGTCTGCTTCTTCGCCCATCTGGCTCTCTGTCTGACGTCTTCGTAGATAATAAGTGCTCATATTCTTAGTTTATGTTTTGTTTTGTTTGAAGGTGCTTTGGCCCAAGCTGCTGTACTACCTGACACCTTCACAGTACAGCAATGCCACTACTCCTCTCTGTAAGAGTCTCATAGTGTTGGGGAACAAGAAGAAAGCCAACCAGGAGCCCAGTTTCAAGATAGATTTCACACAGGAGGGTTCGTATAAGGAGTTCACCGATCAGTGCCAATGTTCTTTAGAGTGTGAAACCAGCATGGGGAAATATGAGAGTCTTGAAGTATGATAATGTTGAGTAAAAAGACCACCGTGTCATGGGATTCACACAAAACTCTTAAAACAAAATGTATAACGTTACTCATTTTGCTTTTATTTAAATCAAAAAGGCAATAATTGTTTATACTACTTCTAAAGTGATATAGCTTTTTACAGTTTTCATGTTATCTGTAAAAAGTATTCATAGGTATTTTGCTCAGACTAAAGAAAATTTACTTTTGCTTTTTACAGAGTAACACTGTAAGTCTACCATGCAGTTTATTCCTTGGTTAATTAGCTGGGCTATCTGCAGGTAGCAGTTTGTAGTTGACTGCTTAACAACCATGCTGCTTTTAGCACCCTAAGTTCAGTTTTCAAACAGCGTTCCCTTGTTAAGCATATAGGGGCACTCCATTGGTTTCTAAACCATTACTATCTGTGTGTTTTTTTTAATGATAAATGCTTACAAACAGCTAAATTGGTATTTCTTGTGAGGTGATCGTGTAGTAGCCCTCTTTTAGCCAGTCCATGGGTAGTATGCAGTAACACGTGGGGGAGGGGCAGCGCTGCTAAACGTTCTCCATACTGCGGGACGATTTGATTGAATTTTGACTTTGTAAAGTCTTTTGAGATGACATGTGATGTGAATTAGCACTATATAAATAAAATAAAATTCAATTGAATTAAGAAAGCTTGTCCTAGAGGCGTTCTCTGGCACCTCAGGAAAAGGCCTTTCACCTTTATGAGCAGTATGAGGAAAATGTAAGCAGGTTTTACACTCTAACTTTTTGATAGCTTGGTATAGCTTGATAGCGGTAACTGGGCTGTGCCTTTTGTGAAATAAATTTTTCTACTCATTTGTTAACGGGTAAAATGTACAAATGTGAAAAACAGCGTTGCAAAAAAAAAAAAAAATCTTCAAACGGTAAAAAAAAGTTGGGTTTGTCTTGTTCTGATGTTGGATTTAATGCTTGCGCGTTCTTCTCTTATTTTTCCTCCCCACCAGTTAATCTTCCATCTCCTCAAACCCTAATGATCAGACTGCTGGTAAGTCAATTTGCACACCACAAATTAACTATAAGCCCATATGCTAAACGCAGGATTTGCATGCGTTTCTTTTTAGCGTTCACCGTGTAAAACGAAGGCAGCAGAAAACTAATTGCTAAGTGGTAGAAGAACCAGGGAGGAACAGATTGTGATAAATGGGGAAAAATTAAATGCAATGCATATTAGTGTTGCAGACTGATCCCTGGTAAAACACTGCTGGATATATGTAGTTATGTATCTGTGATATCTCATTTATTTTCTCCGTCTCTGTTTAAGATTCCGGTTACAGATCTTTGAAACTATTTTTACAGAACTGTGTCGATGTGTTCTAGGTCAACGCTGCATTTCCTTTTAACAACAGAGGTCATGGGGCCCCATCCCTCTCGCTCCTACAAATCCTCAGCATCAACATTCACCCCAATACAGAGGCAGTCTGGGAGAAAGAAATACCTCCTATGCTTTCACTATTGGAAGGTATGAACATGATTTCTCCATGAATTTGTCTCTAGAAAGTGTTATAGCCTACCGTGCACATCACATTTTATATTCATGCCTGGCTATGTGGAGTCCTCAGATTTTGTGTCCTTATTATCAGAGTCAACAGCAGAGAGTCTGGATAAGAAGCTCTGGGATGAGAAACTGCTGGAGGTGGGTTTTTGTTTTCAATAAATATTACCAGATCGTTATAATTATTAGTCTTGTGCTTATGAGTAGATGGTAATGGAAGAGAGATTTGGCTGTCTGCTTTATTCTGAACATTTCTAAACTATGATATACTGGATTTTAAAAGTGAATATGTCCTCCCCCAGCTCTTGTCTAAAACCTTGACAGCGATTGATGATGACAAGTGGGTTTGTCAGTTTGCTGCGGAAGCAACAAGATACCTCGCTACATACAACAATTACCTGGAGGAAAAGGTAACGTTTTAACAGTTTGAGGAGTTATTGACTTCCAATTTTAGGGAAACGACTCGCATGCTGCACAGTAAACATATTTTCTTGTAGCTCCTCATGCAAGTCAACCTTAAATACTTATAGGAGTTCTAATAATGTCTCTGAAGTCTCTGCATAAGGAGAACTTGGATGCACAAACTGTTGAAGTTAGGAAATCTGAATGTTTATCCAAGACTTGTTAAGGTGTCATACTTGTGTAACCGATCAGGAAGTGGTTAAAATATCGGTTTGCACAATCATGAGCTAAAAATGAGTGTCAAGTGTTCAACACTGACAAGGAAAGGAATATAAAAGGTACACTGTCTTTTTTTTAAATCTTGTTTAGAGCTTCCTGTATCGATGTATCGGAGTGACTCTCCAGCAGTGTTTCAATAAGAAGGTTGTAAAGAAGCAACTACAGGAAGTTCTCCTCGCAGCGCGACACAACGATGCGATTGAGCGAGAGGTCTGAGAAACGTAAAACCATAGACGATGGCTCTATCATTCATTTGTCTGTTCCGCATTAGTCCAACTTTTACCTTCTCTCCTCAGGGAGTTGCCACGGGTGTCGGTCTGTGTGCCAACAGCCATTTAGAGGGAACCTTAGCCAAGCTAGACGAGTTTGGCAAATCGGATGCCTTTAAGAAGTCTCCAAGCATCTTCAACCTACTCAAAGTACAAACTGCTAAACATCTCAAAGTGTTGTGCGGAAATGTTTTGTTGGAGTTCATGCAAAGAGTTTTCCTCTCGGCTTTCCTGCCACAGGAGCGTAATGAAGTGGAGGTGGAGAAGGTGAAGAGCACATTAATCCTGTGCTACGGCCACGTGGCTCTGAACGCACCGTCAGAGAAGATTCTTAACCGCATTGATCAGGACATCTTACGCAGCATCAGTAAACACTTCAACACCAAGGTAACGGGCAAGCTGGGAGAACGAGGCGGGGATTACAAAAGCAACCGTCTGTAGAGATCATTTAAATGACATCCGCACTGTGACGCCAACAGTGTTCATTATCAGGGAACGGTTGCTTTATTGTAGGAACTACTGCGCATCACTTCAAAGCTGCTGAATCAATCTGACGCTTTACTGCAAACTGTCGGTGTTATTAAACTAGACAAGTCAAATTCTGATGTCGTCCTTTAGTCACATGATCTTGGCAGCACATCTGGATCTATAGAGGATTTAGGAACATGCTGGTAATAAATGCAAGACTAATTTAGTGACTAGTTTTGTACTGATGTAATTATCTGTTGCAAAAAAATAACCAAATACTAATGCTGCCTGTAGCGGATAGAAAATGTCTGACCAGCCCCACAAAGTAATTCAGATGGACTTTGAACTTTAAACTAAGCAGATATTGCAGGTCCCTTTTCCCTCTCCGTGAAAGCTATGCAGGCCATTATTTATCTAATCCTTCTCATGTGACTGTCACTCTGCTTATTCACGAGTCAACAGCACGTGTAACAAAACGGGCATCTCCCAACATAATGTTGACGATGTCATGAACGGTTTATTTTTAGTGTGGCAGTTTTGTTTTCAGTATTTTTGTGTGATATTCAGCGTTTCTTATCCCATCACACTTTGGGTAATTTGTGACTCTGTAACGTTTTAGCCATAACTCACTGCTGGTTGCTGAACAAATTGATTATTTGTTTTAACATTTTTGCGTGCTGTTATCAGTGCCAGCCTTACATGTGTAGAAATTGTGCAGAGCTTGTATACAACCTCATTACGCTGTCACCTCTGTCTATACAGGTTCTTGGGATTAAAGTAGAGACGAAGGTATTGTTACGGGATCAAAGGGATTTTTTTTTTTTTTTTCTGTTTGTTTCTTCTTGCTCCTCTATCTAAATTTTCCTCTTTGGGTAATTTTGCTAAATACTTGCCTGAAAGCTCTGAAATCAATACAACCCAGCTTGATCTTAATGAAACAAATGCGTTTTCTTCAAGCTTTTGCTGATCCTGCTTCATCTTTGGGAAATTCTACTGTATTTAGACTCAAACATACTGACTATTGGTTGTAGATGTCATATTAATTATGAGTGCACATTCACATCATGTGGACTTTGTATAGATATAATCAGTTTAAGGTCATTCAGGTCCAGCTTGTATCTCATTATTGATATCCTAAGGTGGAATGATGGCTATGATGATGGAGAACAAAGGTTCTGAGCATCTTAGGTTGATATAATGAATCATAAATGTGGCTGATTGTCACCTTTTAGAACATTTTCAGGTTTCACCCAACTGAGTGTATTTGAATCTGTTTCAGTATCAGGTATTTTTATTTATTTTTTTATCGTATTATAATTTCCGCTTACCAGCACCACCACTCATTATATTCTATTTGGATTTCCCAATCCCTGTAGTAGCCTTGCTTTTACAAATGGACTTTTTTTCTTGTCATTGTTATTGCTCTCAAACATTAAAGAAAGATTTTAACTCTGATATTTTTTATGACACCAGGTGTCAGTAGATAATAAGCTTGAAGAAGGCTTTCAAGCATAATTAACATCCACCTAAATGCACCGAAATGCAATGAAAATATGTAACTCTACATTAGATTTTGTACAAAAGAAACAAGAACATCATTAATTGTTCCGTTTTGAAAAAGTTAACATTTTGTTTTGAGCTATAAAGCAGACATCGTAACTCGGGTCAGGCAATTATTGTATCATTATCATTTTGAATATATATTTTTTGTTCTGTTTCTGTAATACACTTTTAAATGCTGGTTTATTTTTATTTTTTATCATTAATAAATGGCTCAGATTTCATGACACAATTTTAAGTCCACATCCTCCATCACTGATCGTATCTCATGTCGTTGTTAAACGTGTCTTTTATCCAACTCTCTAGATTCAATGCATCGTTTTTCTTGGTAGTTGCTTAGAGGTGGACTGCTCTTAAATCACTCATCAATGACTAACCATCAGTGTGAAATGCTCTTGTAATTTCTAACTCTAATCTCTCAAAGGCTTTAAGCTCATCTGATGCTTTTCAGACAGGAAGCCTGCAGTTGGTCTGCTGTTTTCACAAATCACTTCTAATCCTGCGACTGTGATTCCAGATTTCTCTCCATCTTTAAGCATGGAGGATCAATCCACAGTCGCATTTTTGGATTGATTAAAATTGTTGCTTTGCTGGGTGCTTTTCCATTTAAAAAAATAATTTTTGATTGCATTCACCATTATCAGAGTAGTTCTTGTATTTTATTCCTGTGTTTTTGGTCCTTCTGTGTTTGCCTTGATTCAGGACCTGACCATGAAGCTTAGTTTGATCCAGAGTGTCGGCCTCATAGCCAAAGCCATCAGTAGGTGTGTGAAGAAACAAGGCTACATCTTCTCCCGCAAACAGGAGCTCATCACTGTTATGCTGGTCAGTGTAATTACAAACAAATGTATAATTGCGTCACATATTGTAGAAATTCATCAGTTTGTAATATTCACTTTGATATTTTTTGATTGCACCGATCAGGATTTTATGAAGTCTGAGCCCTCTGATTCATTAAGGACTCCCTTACGCCCCCTGGTGATGACCACCTGCGCCAACCTGATGTATCCTTCATTTCACTGGTCTACTCTTTTCTAGGTGGTTGTAGAGCTGGGCGATTATGGCAAAAATATTACATAACATTGTTTTTGGGTTTTTTTTGGGGGGGGGGGGGTTGTATGAATAATTTTAGTAAATTCATCACTTATTAGTTAAGTTCACCGTAAATTTGATTAATATTAATACCATAGTTTAACTAGTTAACGTTGAAGTGCTTTATATACAGCTTAAAAAGTTAAGGGATCACTTTGTAAACACACGAGATCTCAACTGGGATGATAAATCCTGCTGAATATCCATACTTACATGGATAATGGGAGCAAAAGGATGCCACATAAGTTGATGAGAATAATTGAAATGACTCCTAACCCACGGAGGACAATCTGGGGTGCAACCTGGTGGATGTCAGATAGAAATGCCTTTATTGTCCCACAATAAGAAAATTCAGGTGTGACTGTGGCAAAAACACGTAGCCCAAAGCCCAGAGGAGAGCAGCTTTAAAATGGTGTTGGACTATATAGAAAAAAAGCATATGGATAAAATAGAAGTCATATCAATCAATATTGATAATTGTCAACAAATTCAAAACATATATTTTAAGTGCAGCCCTTGTCATTTTATGCTGTTGTTTAGTGACCTATTTTTAGACACAATACACACAAACACTGAATTCAAACTCAACCCTTTATTCAACCAACTTTTTACCAATAATGCAACTTTTTAAAAAAGAAAAAATAACACGTGCTCTCTGAACTCTTTGAAGGGGGCGGGGCTTGGTGAAGGAGGTTCCTGGGTCTGCGTTGTGATTGGTTGGAAGGATGTAATGACTGTAATATTAACCTACATGAAAGGCCAGAATGCAAAAAGAAGAAAAACTGTTATTCAGTATATCATTGATATACGTCTATCGAACAATATATATTGTTATCGAATTATTGTCCAGCCCTATTTAAACACTTACTGTCCTGTGGTGATTAAAATATCCAAACGCTCCTTCCACCGCCGTCTGTTAATCTCTGCAGCAGTACGTGTGACATGATTCGTTTGATCATCAATCAAGAGATTCAGCTGTAATAACTATATTATTACCATGTTTTTAGAGCAGGTAATCAGTGGGTCTCCTTCTATAGGAGTTGCTTTAAGAAGCTTCAGGAAAAAAGGAAGAAATAAAACTGAAATGTCTAAGCAGAAGCACAGTAGTAAAATATATAAAATGTCCCTCACAGACAAACCCACACTCTCTTTGCCTAGGCAGCTTGTTACCAATTTCTAAGCCTTCACTGTCTAATATAGTCATCTCGCCCAGCCCCTAGGTGGTTGCACTGGACTTCCTCTGTGTTTCTGCAGTTTAATCTTTAACTGTAAATGCCTCAGGCCCCTGGACCCTCCGCTAAGCGAGAACGAGAGCTTTGACTTGCTAAAGGTGTGTGTGAACGGAGTTTTTTCTCTGCCGCCCGACACACACACTCCAGAGAAAACGAAGGACGAGGAAAACCTCGACCCCAAGCAGAGAAAGGTGACTTGCAGATGACGCGTCCATGCAAACACATACTGCTTGGGTGCTGCTTCACATTTCGACAGCCGTGTGTACTAATCGTGTCCTTTCTTAAAGCTGTAGTCAAAGGAAAATGCTCTGTCTGATCCCTCTAGGCTTTGTACAACGACACATTGGGGGCTTTGCAGGAGCTTCTGAGGAGCGTTCTGGCCCGGGATCCCAGTCCTGATGGCCTGCAGAGTATCTTCAAGGTGAAGTCTGATGTTTTACCCTCATCAGCTTATCAGTAGAGCTTAACCTCGTCCATGTATGCATCCTTCGGGTGTGTTTGGTCTTTTATCCACGAAATGCTTCTTGAACAAATGATCGCTCTTATCCTTAGTTAGATGATACAATTGCATGTAAAGAGGAAACCTGACATTTATTATAGCCAGTCAGTCAAGTAGGTGATAAATCATCCTCCTTCTGTGGTACGTTTACCTATAAGTTCAGTTTGTGTTGCAGCCTCATCTCGATGTATTGTTTTTTTATGTAGACTTCATCTTCAAATCATCTGACCTGTGCTTCATTTCTGTTTTCCTTCGCTGCAGCACATTGAATCATGGCTGGGCTCTGTACACGACCATGAGAGGGAGAGGGCCATCACGGCCACCTCTAATCTACTGGCTTTCTATCTGGAGAGCCTGAATGTCAAGGTACACAGACCAGGGAACACAGATATCTGACATAGGGACAGATGTATGTTCAAACTTGCACAATCATAACATGAAATAACTTTTTCATCAGTTTTTAATTGTCCACTATTTATTTAGACATTTCTTATGCCATCAGTGGCACGGCCCACATATTATAGGACCAATAATGGACTCTATTGTTGATGTCTGTTCGAATATCTCTGCTCTTTGTTTGGTTGTACTATTATCTGTGCCGCTTGTTTCATTTTGGTTGTCGTGTTGGCAGAGCATGGTGTCGTTCCACAACCTTGGAGCGCTGCTGGGTCGGCTGTCTCCCCGCTGCTCCGACCCTCAGCCAGCTGTACGGGCGGCTGCCGTCAACTGCATCTACACACTACTTTGTATACAGCTGCGATATGAAGGTAGTCACACAGGACCCTCATAATATGGTTAAAATCAACTCTTAAGTCACATGTCGTACGGGATATACTGTGTGTAGCCGACGAAATGTTTGCACACTTAGATTTGTTTTTCTGTCTTCCAGGATTCTCATTGGATTATAAAGACGAAGCTGTTGAAAGTCTGCTATCTTTAAAAGAAGCTCTAGAAAATCCTGACCATTCAGTCCTTTACAAGACCTGTTCAGAGCTCACAAAGGTGGGTTACTATTTCTGGCTTGAAATGTAACTTTACTAGATTTTATTTAGTTAAGGGGGCTGAATACAATAGCTTTTTTTTCAGATTGTTTAGTTATAAATTCTTCATTCCGTTTTGCAACAATACATTACTTTCGGTTGGTCTATAACACAAAATCAGAATAAAACACACTGGCATTTGTGATTTTTATTGTCATAAAACCCATTTAGGGTTTAAATTGGTATGGATACATTTTCAAGGCAATGTTTGTCCCACTTTCTTGGCCTCATCTTTATTAGAACGTTTTAGCACCGCTTCATGATAAAGTCAGTTGTATTTGCAAAGGTAATAAGTGTGATAGCAACCAGCACAGCACAGCGGTGCGTAACAGCATCTTCCCCTGCCTGTGTCAGGTGATGAGTAAGCGTCTGCCTCAGCAGCAGCTGACAACGCTGGTCTTCATGTTGTTTGAAGGGCTGGTGGACAGTCAAACAAACTGCTGCAGAGCTTCATCCGTCATCTTAAATACAATGCTGAAAAACAGGGGAGCCGGATTACAAGACCTGGTAACACACACAGACACACACACGCGCGCGCGTGCTCAGCCACATGAGGGCTGCTGGGGCCTGAAATGATCTGGTCGGGTAATGCGTGGTGTGTGCTGGCTTTGCAGGTCCCAGAGATGTTGGAGGTTCTGCACGTTCGTCTGCAAAGCGTTACAGAGGACCAGGTACAACTTATACCACGTTTATTTTTTTATTTCATTGTGGTGTTCATATGATTTCATTTTAGGATTAACAGTTTTAGTCTGGCAAAAGTAACTCCTTGAATAATTTTTTTGAAGTGATGTACCTAGTGTTTGATTAATGCAGCCTCCTAATATACCGTTTTCTGTGCTCAACATCCTAAGTCATAATTCTGCTATCTTTATTGTTCTGTGTTGTTGTTTTTTTCTTTAAAGGTGAGAGTAGCAGTGGGGCAGACTGTGCTGATCCTGGCTTCTCAGCATCTGCAGACTGTCATTAATACTTTAGTCAACCAACCACTTCCCTATGATAGGTACGCAACACTACCAGCGACAAAATGTTTTCTCAAACCACTTTAGTGTTCTTAATATGTTTTTTTCATTGTTGGACTTCTTTAATAATCTAATTGAATTGATCGACCAGCACTAAATGTTTTTGTTTCCTTAGCTGGACCAGTGAGATGTGGATGGCTCTGGGAGCAGATCCCATTGTAGCCAATCAGATCATAGAGATGGTGATGGAGAAGCTTGCCATCACGGCTCCCTATGTTGACAAGAAGGAGTCAATGATGAGGGGAGGCATGACAAAAGTGGCCACCAATCAGCCACTGGCTGTAAGTCAGACATTCAGGCATATTTATATAAAATAGATTTCGCTAATATCTCTTATAAGGTATAATATGTTGTTTTTGTCCTCCAGTGAACTACTGGTGTGAAACTAAATCTAGTATAAAGCAGAAGGTGGTCAACCTGATGGGTAGAAGGTGCAGCTAATGTATCGACACCTTGGTGGGACGTGTGCTCTTTGTTTTCAGATGACTTGTGGTCTGAAGGAGTTGTTGTTAAATGGTCAGAGTCAGGAGCCAGCAGTCAGCCTGTTCCCTCAGCTCTTCTCCTGTCTGACCATCAGGCTGGGAGCGAGCGTCGGAGTCATGCCACCAAGGGACAACACTCAGAAGCACTTTATCTCCCTGCATGTAGCAGGGTATGGATCTTTAGATTATTATTTTTTTATCTGTTTATTTTAGGTATCTGCAACCATTAGAAAAGTGATAACTGATAACTTTCTGATGACTCTAAAGAGCCAATCTTCTCCAGCTAAATAAAACTTATCCAAATATAAAGTCAAACTACCCTTTCTTGTTGCTATTATATTGAATCATTTTTTGTTTTTGTTCATATACACTATGTGGTTCATAGTTTTTATTTTTATTTTTTTATATTCCTTATATTGAATTTGCTCACCATTCTGATGTGAAAAGTTTTATGCAGACATTAAATAAAAAGAGAGAATTCAGGAAAGGGACCTTTTCTGTTGGTTTCACATAATAAAAAAAAAAATAAAAAAAGAAATCGAATTTCTGTTCATGTTTGAGCCAAAGTCATGTAGAGGCGCTGCGGATGAGCTAAAGAGCCATTTGGTGCTTCAGTCGGGTTGGATAATTTTTAGTTCAGTGAAAACATTTTTGTTTTTTTCTGTCTCAGGGTTGCCGCTGAGGCTCTGAGAATCCTGCTAGCACGCGCTCAGTTGGATGAGGTGATGAAACGACTGGATGAAGATAATGCCTGGGATGCAATGAAGGAGCAAAATACACACATTACAGGAGTAACGCTATTAGCAAGGTAAGCACAAAAATAGACCAAAGCTATGTGGACGAGGAAAAGACAAATACAAATAATTACGGGGGGGGGGCGTGCTCTGTTTTCTGTTGTTCCGATTTGAAACACTAGGTGTCATTATTACTTGATTCTCCTTTAAGGACTGTTTATAAATTTCAACCTTCACTATAAGTGGTTATGAAGAGGATACAGATGTAAAAGCAGGTATTTATTTTTTTGCTGACTATATTCTGTAATTGCTTTGGTTATATTTATCCTGTTTATAGAGCCTTGGCTAAGCATGCTGGTCCCAGGTTGCCTGCGATCGTTGAGAGCCTTTGTCCGTCCCTGAACAACATCTATGAGTGTCAAAGAATTACGGTCACCACTTTCTTTTCTGAGGTGAGGAAACTGTGCTTCACTCAAACTAAAAGTACCCCCAGCTCTTATCTTCCTAACTTGGACCACAGATGTTTTTTCACGAGGATGAGGGATAATCCCAAAGGAAACTAAACACCTTTATTCCGTCTCGGATGAAAACCTGAATATTTTTCTCTGTGATGAGTGCAGCTGTTGAACCATCATGTGGTGACCGAGTTGATGTTGATAGACGTGTTGATGAACAACATGATGGAGAGGATTTCAGATCCCTGCTGCACGGTTCGCATGTTGGCTGTGCGAGGACTGGGCAACATAGCAGTGGGATCGCCAGAAAAGGTGCACAAATATATGTAAGGTCAGCCAGGCTACCGTATGGCCTGCAAGGCTGCTGTGGGTTAACTCGTGCCTTGCTGTCCCCTTTTAGGTCAATAAATACGCCAAGGAGCTGCTTGCAGCCATGAGTTCAGGAATGGAGGAGAAAGATGATCCGGGTAAGTGAGCAGGAACGGCAAAGTTTCAGTAAGGGGTTGTTTTATTGAGGCCATCATGGATGGAAGCTGGATATTTATTTATTTATTTATTTTGTGTTTTTCAGGTAAACTGATTACCCTTGAAGCCATGTCTGGTCTGTCTAAAGTTCTTCTCCACCTGGACAAGAAGAATGTCCACTTACTGGTGGTCTACATCTTCATGAAGATCAAACCTTTCTTAGAAAGTGTAAGTTGGGTGTTGATCAAAAATTACTTTATGAAATTCCTCAAAAGAGGTCCACCCAGTTCCCCAAATGTTACTGCTATGCAGAGAGGAAATGTGTGTGACTGCAAATATGCCATCCAAGCAGTTTTTTGCAATATTACACTTGGTAATGATAATGCAATAATAATAATTGCAATTCAATGTATTGTGCCTCTGTAATGCCACACACTGTACATGGTTCATTCTTTTATTAAGTTATTAACTCAGTTTTAAGCAGAAGTTGGCCTGTGTAGTTTTCTTTCTTTCTTTTTTTGCTTTAAATCCTTTTTATAGTACATCTTAAAACATCTGTCTGTTTAAAAAAAAAAAAAACTCCCTTTAGCTGTCAGATATTGATGTCTTCTGATGAGCTCAGCTCAGTCAACAGATTTTCTATTGTAGATACTAGCCTACAATACAGAAATTTAAAACAAAAAACGATGCAGTCCAATCATGAAACTAAGCCGAGAAGCTCCAACATTTGGTACTAGGCCTAAATAATCAAGTTGTGAATTAAGGAGTAATTTTTGCCAGGAAATTGTTGCTTATTCGGTGGAGGAAAAAATCCTGCTTGCTTGAAAAGACTTGTTCTTTATTTTTTATTTTTTTTTATTTTGGTATTTCCCCTCTTATAACACATAATAATTCCTGTAAGGTCAAGTGTGTTTCGATAAGGTTTTCAGACCTGAGGATATTTCATCTTACATTCAAATGTATGATGCTAACGCGCCGCCTGACCCTGTGTTTGTGCAGGACAACGATGACATCCGTTGTGCTTCCATCCTTCTAATGGGCAACCTGTCCAAGTTCGGCTCAGGGGAGCCGGTATTCAAAGACCAGATCCATAATGTCCTGGTCAGCTTACTGTTGCACCTGGTGGACCCAAACACAGAAGTGGTCAAGGTACAGGAGGACACACGACTATTGGACGCAGTTCTTTAAAGCTTTTTATACATGCTTCTCATCTGTTGTAAATCTGCTTTAAAGTTTAATGATGGCGTTTCCATTGATGTCGAATTTTTCAGGCATGTAAATACGCAATGCGAGTGTGTGCTCCTGTTGTTGGATCGGAGCAGATCACCACCATGTTTCAGAATCACCTACATGAAGACAAGAGTTTGCACTATGGAGAGTTCATCAATGACCTCACAAAGTACCTGGTGAGACAGTCTTCTGCCTCTTTTATGAAGAAATGTTTGTGTTTCTATATATAAAACATCAAAGGTACCTGGAAAAGTGCAGATTTTCGCTGAACATTCCCTTAAGTCACCTTACAAGTGTAACGAGTTCTTGTTACAGTAATGGCTCCATTTTAACGTGTAGCAGCAGAAGTTGCGGTCGTTCTTGTTTTATTGATCAATGCTTGTTTTATTGGTTGTAGATTCAGGACTTCCCCGGCATGCTGAACTTCTACCACATCTCTGTCATCCAATTCTTCAAGAGCAACTGGCCTGAAGTCAGAGCTGCAGCTGCCATGTTTATAGGTGCGGCAGCTTTGTGTTACGTCACGTTTGCTGTAAACCATAACAGGGTTAATTTTGTTTCTCTCCATGAAACACACACACATATATATATATATATATATATATATATATATATATATATATAGTAGAATATTGTTAAAAAGTTAAATTATTTCTCAAATCAAATGGGAAACCCTAATCAGGGTCCTTTCTAGGATTTTGTTTAAAACCGGGGTGGGGGAGGATTGAGGTCATCTTTTAATTGGCATACTTGTTCATACATTTGTGACCCAGGCAAAAAAAAAAAAAAAAAAAAGGTGATTAAATGTGTTTGAAACTACAAATGACCTTTATGGAACGATGTTGCCTGAATCCATGCTGCATTAAACAAATAGTACCAAAAAGACAGTTATCAGAGGCACACAAAGTGAATGAGGTGAATATGAGAGTGAGAATCAAATTCAGGGACTTATTTTAGTGCAACAGCTTCAGAGACAAAAAAAGACAACTTTAAAAACTCCTCTCTGCTTTCTTTACTCTGACTGCTGTGAGGCTTTCGGGATGAGGCAGCAGCAGCCGTGGTGTGCCTGTGAGACAACGCTGAGGGAAGGAGGAGCTAGCTCATACCAGCTGTCGTTGTTGCCTCGACTACAAAACGTTTAGTGCTTTCACGTAAAGTCGCCATTACACATTACACACAGAAATACTAGTTAGACTTGTTACTAGTCGCTTTTTGAAAGGAAATTGATGGAGAGGTCTCAAAGGACGCTAAATATTGCAACAAAGATGCTAAAAGGGCAACACTAGACTGTTGTCTCCTGAGAGCAGCTCGGCACATTAGCCACTAGCCAGCAGCCAGATAGGAAGAAGCAGGTGGTGTTAGTTTTTCAAAATAAAATACATTTTAACATTTTGTGATATTTAAATTCATTTTAAACTCTGATTATGGTTGGCATAAGTGCACAAATATAGGCTATACATAATACATGGTAAATGTATCTCATGTGCTTTACGTTGTTTTTATCTAATTTTTTTTCTACTTTATTCTGAAGGTGTGGCGGCTTATATTTTGCTGTGGCGGTATGCCATGTTCATTTACATGTAGTGGAAACGTGCTAATTATTTAGATTTCCATCCATTTTCTAGCATGCTTGGGGTCACGAGGGGTGCTGGTGCCTATCTCCAGCTGTCAATGGGCGAGAGGCGGGGTACACCCTGGTACAGGTCGCCAGTCTATCGCAGGGCAACACAGAGACAAACAACATTGTCACAAATTTAGAGAGGCCAATTAACCTAATAGTCATGTTTTTGGACTGTGGGAGGAAGCCACAGTACCCGGAGAGAACCCACGCATGCACAGGGAGAACATGCGTACAGAACTCGAACCCAGGACCTTCTTGCTGCAAGGCAACAGCGCTAACCACTGTGCAGCCCATTATTTAGATTTCTTTTAGCACTTCATCAGGGAGTTGACCTGAATTCAAAGTGCAACTAAATACAAGCTGTGAAACATGCTTGTAAAACAAGATGGCCGCCCTGCCATTGTAAACAATGAACATATAACAACATTTTTGGTATTACACAATGAGCTTAGAACAGCCTACACTTCACTTTGTTTAATTTCAAACTAATTAAAAAAAAGGCAAGTAACTAAATTTAAGTGCCTTGTATTATTTAAAAAAAAAAAAAGTTTCCTCTTCGCAATATATTTCCTAAAACATACTGTATATTCAGCATTGCATGCTATTTATGGAAGCCCAATGTGTGCATTGGCAAACTAAAATCCAGGGTTGCCAAAAATTAAATCCTAGAAAATTCTAATTAAATCGATGTGTCGTCCAGCCCTACTTTCATGTGAGAAACATCTTGCTGAGCATCTGTCCAGTCATTCTGCTGTAGCTATTCCTGTGGGTTCTGCCCTTCTTACCAGACTTTTCCCTCCCATACTTTTTCTTTTCAATCATCTTTAAATTCAAACACTTGGACACAGATCAGAGCAGCCAGGCACCTTTCCTCATGTTAAGGTGGTGATTCAACAGAGGGTCAGCTACTGTATGATAGTTTGATTACAACTAACATTCTGGGCAATGTCACTCGTTTGAACTGTGTGAAGAGCTGCTGTGTCACATTGTAATGAAAATATTCCCCATCAGGGTTCCTCCTTGGGAATATTCAACAGGAGCACCTATCTCACCTTAACATGGGCACTGTCTCCAAAGGTAAGTCCAACAGTTACCTGTATATCTTTAATGAGTGAGAATCTCGTTCTGAATGCTTATAGGTTAGTTATGTCTGTGTTTACAGGTTTAGTGATGCTGCTCCAGGACCCGGACCCTGTGGTGAGGGCAAAGGCAGCTGAAGCTATGGGCCACTTCCATTGACCCACAGTCAGCTGTGGAGAAGCAGGAGAGTTGTTTTGTTTTTCTTAGTCTTCATTGGTCTATTACCACTGAATAAATAAATGTAATAAAAAAAAATCAGAAAATTAAAGTTTTAAGTTTACAAATGGTCCAATGTTAAAACATGCAGCCATTATATAAAACCATCTCAATAACTTAACATCAATGAAAACCAAACTTGAATGAGACTGTAGTTGAAGAGTAAATAACCAATCTTATTTATACTGTATCAACCAATGAAAAGTGAAAATTCACTGTCGTAAAAAACAAAAATGTACATTCAGTTTAGAGTTAGCAGCTTCTTCCACCTTTTTTTTTTCTTTTCTTTTTTTTTTGTTTTTTTTTTGGACATTTCACCATGATACTTGAAAGAGATGAGGTTTAAATTTATTTTAAGGACCAACAACTGTGTCTATAGTGTTTACTGTCAGTGCGGTAATGCCAGAGATATATTGTGTTCCTAACACTGAAATAAACCGTATGAAGTTATTCCAAAGGGTAACATGTTCAAAAATGAGTACTTTATATAGTTTCTTTGAATATTACAACCTCATGCAAGTGTTTCTTGCTTGTAGCTTATTGTTGTCATGATGCCATTATTTTGTAATAAAAGTGCATGTCGGGTTTAGTTTCAGACACTCGTTCGAGTATTTAAACATTTTTACATGTTTAGCTCATAGTTTCCACGTGAAAGACCGTTAGCTGAACTGAATTCTGCGGACGTACAACCCATGCTAGAGCCAAAGCATTAAATATATAAGGTTCTTCGTTGTTTTATGGTTGCACTTATTGTTCCATTTCCTGTAGGTATTACGTCAGCCAGCAATAACTTAAACAGCTTGTCAATAACTACTTTTTTTGACAACTGGCATGATTTCTTTTTGCTAATGGTTGTACATTAGACGCGGTCGGGTTTGTTCAGAACAGATGTGCTATGCCAGCAAGGTGTTAAACCCTTTGAACAAGTTTGTTTCATACCCTGTCCCTACAGCTTTAATAAACAACGGTTAAACGGCTACAACTAGATCCAAAAGCCCTGCGGAACATCGCCACGTTTATAATTGCTTTCTAGACGCAGTCTAAATACAATCCATTATTCCGTTTTAAGCCGCACTGGCACTTTCTGTGTACATATCTTGAAATCACCTCATGGACATTTTCCTACTATCTGCAAAACTCATGCGCACACTCAGTCATATTATTAGATGGCTAATCATTGTGTTGTGGTAATAATCGGAATCAGCTAGAATATATTATTAACAGCTGGCCACTTTGTAGCAGAACAACCTACCTTGACTATACTCTCACCAGTGCCAAATGTCTATTACGTAGAATAATATTAACACTGTAGAGATGCTTTAAATAACCTCTGAGGCCGTTTCGATTCAGGTCGTTTTTTTTTTGTTTTGTTTATTTTTTCTTTAATCTGTGTGTGGTTTTAGGGGTTTACCTTCATGGCAGTAAATGAATGTGTTAGAATGGAGAGTGGGTGGTCATGTGTCCAATAAGCAGGTGGTGGTAGTAGCCTACATTGTTTCTTGTGAAGTAAACCCATGAATTCTGTTACACTTTGACCTCTGGCATGCAGTCCCTGATCTGAGAGCATTCAGGCAAGCTGCCATTGGATCCCCTCAGTAACCGGGTACATGTGGAGGTGCTGATTACTTTGTATTGTATCCATACTATTCTTCTGAAGGTGATGTCTCAGTGTTGAGACCTGCACTTATTGGTTTAGTTTGCCTCATCACTAATGTGTCATAATCTTCAAATATGACGGCAGTCCAAACATTTTCCCCGGGCTCCTCCTGAATTTAACGTCCTAAATGCTCTTTAAACAGGAACTCATGTCTGAGGACTTTTAACACTAGGGTTTAAGATCATTTCTGTTCTTTTGTGTCAGTCTGGAAGGTTTTTTTTTTTTTGTTAACATTTTTTAACGAATGTTTGACGATGTGCATCTCTAATGATGGTTCTATTTCAAATAAATATATGTGCTTATGTGTGGATGTCTGTTTTCATGTGTTACGGAAGAGCGTGTGGACAATGCCATTTATTGTATTCAAAATAAAGGAGTAAAAGGATTGCTGCGTGTGTTACTGGGTTTTTCTTGCGTTTTGCATTTTGTCTGTGGAATTTGAACAAAAATTATTATAAATGTCACCATGAATTATAGTAAGGATGAAATCATTTATTTTTAATTGTCCTTATTACAGTCATGTGTCCTCAACAGCTGGTACAGATGTGTAAATCTTCATAAAATTAGTGATTGTTATGAAAACTTGGTGGCTCCACTCTGCCGTTCAGTGTGCTCTGCCGTGTGAGTTAATGTCCAAGGTTTTTTCTATGCTGTGAAGGCCTGGGGATTTGTTAGAGAACATTAGTGAACAAACAGCATCATGAAGACCAGGGAAGAAGGCAGTCTAACCAAGGATGAAGAGATTTGAAGCAGATCTATATTATGAAGCAAAATCTAGAGCTTAAAACATCTCAGATTGCTCAATTCAATCCATCAATTTAAACTCTGGAGTATGGCAGTAGTGCAAACCTACTAAGACTTGTCCATCCGAGCTGACTGGCCAGACAAGGAGGTGAGGGGACCATGATGGCTCTGGAGAAGCTGCAGAGATCTACAGCTCAGATGGGAGAATCAATCACTGGATAACTATTAGATGTGCACTTAGCACATCTGGACTTTATGAAAAAGTGTTGGGAAGAGATCCTTTATTGAAGGAAAGTCCTAGGAAGGCCTGTTTGTCGTTTCTCACAAACCATGTGGGGGACATAGTTGTCAAACATTGAATAAAGTGCCCTGGTCAGATGAGGTCAAAATTCAAGAAGCTACTTCTGGCAAAAAAGTGACCCTACATCACCATGAACAGACCATTGCCATTCTTGATTAGCAACGGGGAAACTTAACGAAGCTATATACAAGCTAATCCAGGAAGAAAACTTTGTAGCATCTTCAAAGGAGTGAGACTGTGGTAGGACTTCACCTTCCACCAGGAAGACCACTCTAAACATATAACCAGAGCTCAGTCGGAAAGATTTAGATCCAATTATATTGATTTCTCATAATGGTCCAGTCCATTAGCCTGGCCAGCCAGACAATGTCCGATTTCAAAGGCGGGAATAACAAGGTCAGCGTCAACAGGTTAGAACCAATCAGATAACTACGGATGTGACGTAAAAACTCCAAGTGACTGTTTTTGTAATTTGTAATCTGTTAAACATGTCTCGCCATCGAGCAAACTCTCCAATGAACTATTTTTGCTGCTTTTGTCTAAAGAAATTTGAGGATACGATGTACTCGCATGTATTTTATTAAATTTCCAAGCAACAAAAATCTCTGTATTTTAAAAGGTATGGTTACAGAAAAGCGCTGCTATGTTATGGGTAATTTAGATGCTGAGAGTGATGCATCGTAAAGTCCTGCCTCCCGCACTGTGATTGGTCTGTTTCAGACCGGAGAGCATTTAGCCTTCGTAATTCCACATCCTCCGCTCCTGTAGGTGTCCGTCCTGTTCCAGACCGTCTCCGTCAGTCCGTGAAAAGCAAAGCCTACGACATCCACGGTTATTCTGTCTAGCATGTGCGATTTGTCGTCATTACAAGCAGAATGCATCTATTTGGAGAGGATTGCCACATTTCAAATTTAATGTTGAAATGACAAATCTGCTTCCTTATTTGGTGGAAAAAGAGTTGTTTAAATCCTATATTTAAATATTGTAATTAATTAAATTAAACTTTGTGAATATAATTTTTTTATTTGTGGTTAATGCACTGCAAAATAGAATTAAAAATAAGTAAAAATGTCTTGATATGAGTTAATATGTCCTTGATTTGAGCAGGTAAATAAGATGATCTGGCAATGGAATTAATATTTTGACCCCGAAAATAAGGTAAGTAGATATCCTGCACTTGAAATAAAATAATTGAGAGCAGTTGTTCCTATTTTAAGTGCAAAAACTTATTCCATTGGCAGATCAACTTATTTACCTTCTTGAATCAAAGACAAATACACTCATTTCAAGGCAATTTTACTTATTTTTAGTTTAAAATTTTCAGTGGGATCTCTATTTACATTATTCAACTTTGACAAACCAGAGATTGTTGATGTTCTTTTTCCTGTTTGCTACGATTGTAATTGAGGAGCTTGACCTGGTCGGAGCTCGACATACTGCAATGGAGCAGAAAATTGGAGTTATTCCGTATTTTGACGGTGATCAACAGAGAGTGGGTCCGTCGCTGTGATGTTCGGAGCAGTCACGGAGAATATGGAAAAGTTCTCATTAATTTACATAACATAGTTTCTCCATGAGTGAGACGTGCATGAAGTGAACAGAACAGAGCAAGTATGGAGGATGTGGAATCTGGGGGTTAACAGACAGACCTACGCCCCGTGTAAGTCAGGCCAGGCTACCAGTCCTAAATCCAGTAGAGAACCTGTTGAAAGACTTTAGCCCCATTTACCGAGTTCGGTTCTGACGATCATTTACACATCACGCTAGCACGGTTCCTCGCCTCCTAGTGACGATCTGCGGTACTGCTGCTCTCTAGGATTGAAGGAGGGACTCAAGCAAATCAAAATGGCGGCGCCCGTAACATTCAGGAAGTTATGCTTGGTTATAATTGCTTTTTGCGGAGAGTCATGCAAAGAAGGCAACCTTTGGTAAATTTACTTGACAGAGTCGTCTTTTGGGACGTGGATAAGACAAACAAACGTCTAATAAGGATTTACAGATGCAGGAAACAACGGCAAACGCTGAGGTTCATCATGCTGCTTAGCAGAATCATCACTGGAAACCGTGTGTGGCACGGTAAGGAAGCTAGTATTTTTATGAATGTCTGAAACCGCAAAATTAGTCAGCTGACGGTAAGGAGATGACGCGGTTTGCTCATGCACTCTTTGTTATTAGAGAACCGAGCCAGTGAAAAACCGTGCCGAGCCCACCTAGCGAACTGGTCTAGATTTAGCACGGTTCAGTTCAGTTTGCGATCCATTTAAACTCAATAGTTATCTCAGTTACCGAGCTCGGACTGGTCTCGGCACGGTTAAAAAAGGGTGGTGTAAACTGGGTATTTAAAGCTGATGTTCCTCACCTGATCTGTTCACAGATCTCTTCCTGGTATCTCTCCTGATTTCTTTAGATTCTTACATGAAACCTGGTAAGAAAGCATTTTTTTTTTGAGGTGTTGGCTTAAAATAAATCCACAGATGGGTCTCTAATTAACTAAAATACAGTCAATTAACCTATCAGCCATAACATCATCATGTAGGCTTTGACAATTTGTTTAAAGTCACAACAGCTTGTTTATGTAATCTTCTGAATCAGAAGAAAAAGGTAGAAAAATGCTAAAAGAAAGAAAAACTCCCTAATAATGTTGGTAACCTAACCGACCAAAGACAAGAAAAGTTTAGCCTGATTTGATATCAGTGAAGGGATACAAGATTACATATTTTTCACAGTGTATATAAACTAATGATTTTGACGGTATATGAAAAACTAGAAATTCTGTAATATATCTAAACCTTATAAGGGCTAAAGCAACAATGAAATGTCAGTAGTTCTGTGAATTAGGCTCCCAAGAATGACGGATGTCTTTAATTTCATCTCTTTATTAATGTAACAACACATTAGAGACAAATGAGTTACACTGAGTCAGACAATGCTACATGATTATTTCCCATATATATATTTAAGCTTTATTAGATCAATGTGTATTACATCGTTTGGCTTTTTATCATGTTCACTTTTCCTATACATCAATCAAAGTAAATATAATAAATACTTAAACCGGTGCAGGAACTGCAGCAGACAGTAAAAACAGGGCAGATTTCAGCAGTTTATAGGTTTATTTTTCTCTTTTTGTGTCTCTCAACAAGATGTCCTTGTTTTTTCATCTCCCCTTAAAAAGCCATTTAAAAGTTATTTTCAGATTATTTTATTGTGTGCACTAAAGGATTGCTAGCTTCCCATGCCATTTAATTGTACTGTGGGTTAAGACAATTTAATTTTTTCTTTTTGACAAGACCTGGGTGAGAGCCTTCTTAACACCTTTTTGCAGTATGCATTTCTTTTATCCTAATTTACGGGGACATGGCAGTAATTATTAATACAATTTTTTTCAGGAGAAGTCATCCATTCATTAACTATTGTGAATTAAACAAACCATACCACTAAAATGAATGCTGGATTGTGTGTTTTGTTTGAAAATAGGAGTTTTAAAGATTCAGAAGTTTAGTGTGTACTTCATTTATTTTATTATCTTTTGGCCTTAAAAACAAATGGTAGAATGATGTGGTGCAATGTGCTAATTGCGTATCGCAGAAGAAGTCCACTGTGAAGTGCTCTTATTTTAGCTTTGAACAGAACCAGCTGCCATCAGCCCTTTTCAATAAACCAGTAATGATCTGAGACGTATGTCAGCTGCAGCTTTAAAGCTGTGTTGAGAGCTCAGTTTCTGCTCACGCTAAATTATAACTTAGTATTTATGATATAAATGGAGAACCACTTAATGCTCAGAGACAAACACTCGTTTGTTTTTAGGGCTGAAATGTTCTGGACTGAGAGCGCGGCTACATGAGCTGTTTGGACTCAGCCTTGACACAAAGTGATGCATCTGCATTTCCTGCTGACGTCAGAGGACGGATACGCTTTATTTAGACTTGTATTGAATCAGAAAGATAGCAGAAACATGTTTATTACATAGTCTTCACCTTTAAGAGTGCAGATTTCCACATGGTAGTCCTCCCAAGGAGATACACCTCTAACACTTAATGTAAAGATAATGTGTACAGAGTTTCAGAACTTGATTTGAAAGCGCCACAATGGGATGATGAAGAGGCGATATCCTGGAAACCTCTCAAACAAGTTCTGGTCCTTTCACTCTTTCACACTTTTCTCACAGATTTACTCTCCGGAGGCGGACCGGAGATGTTCCCCTTTCAGCCCCTCTTCATCATTCAGATGCAGATGGTGGGACACAAAAAAAAAAAAAACACGTTCTTACCGGAGATCTGTGTGAAGTTGAAGCAAATTAAGGTTGCACGCTGTGAACTGCTAATTGTGCTACAACTCCAAACAAGATGCAGGAAATCCTTCTTTTAGACCAAAGATTGGAGATTTTTAGATGTCCAATTAAATGGTGCAAAAAAAACCAAACTTTTAACTTAAAGGACATAAATCAATATTATTTTGGATTAACTGTAAAAATTAACGCTTGCCTAATTTTCACAAACGCGTTAGAAAACTGGACCAAGACTAAACTAATCTCATCAGTGATTGTGTGCACCATGTTCAGCTGTTTGATGCATTTGTGCTTAATTCTGGGTCAAAACTCATACAAACCATCCGCTCTCCTAAATAGTTACTAAAGCATTAATCTGTATTTGGCAAACACTTGAAATAGTCCAAAATGATGGGTTAGAAAAACTGCAGGTCTCAACTGCAGGTCTCAGCTGGTTTAAGAGCTTCTCTCTTTAATGAAATGATTCATTTTGAGGAGAAAAAGAAATGATCAGAGATGAGAAAAATACTGCTTATGATCTTCTAAATGTCTTTTATCAGAATTAAAATCTTCATTGTTGTCTGCTTTACTCTTAACTTGTCATGTGGCGCTAATCTCGTTGCAGGATCCTACAGTATGTTGTGAAAAATAGTAATTGCTATGTGATTGTGCTGGCTTTAACTGGGGGTCTTGGGGGGGGGGGGGGGCTGTAACAGGGGAGGAGGAAAGCCAGCTGAGGCTTCACGGAGAATATTCATATTCTTCCGCACTCCGTCGTCCAAAGTCCATCCAGCCAAGGTAATCTCTGTCCTTTATCCTGTGGCTGGGGGCCACGGCTCTGCTGCTGAGGGAGGATCTGATCTGGAAGGGAGAGCCTGGAAGAGAACAAACACATTGAGTGATGGAGACAGAGAGGGTTTTTTTTTTGTATCCTATACTTTCCGCCTTTCACTCTTTTCCAAAAAAGACAGTGAGTTAACCCGTGTTAACCTGTTCTGTTTCTATTTCTGTCCCCTTTTACCTGCTGCAAAAGCGGTGAGCTCAGCAGGTCTGCCAGCCGCACAGAGCTGACTTAAAGGGGGGAAGCAGAGATGGAGAGACGGAGGGAGAGCGAACAGGACGCAGGGAGACAAGTGAGGAAATGATGGAGGGGGGAAGGTTGCTTAAAAAGAAGTGGAGGAGACAGGGAGGTGGCATGTACTGACGGAGAGTGGAAGCAGGAAGGAGGTGAGACGCGGCAGATGGTGGGATAGAGGCACAGCATGGATGAGGGTAGGCTGCAGGCGGACGGACACTGGGAGGAAGAGGAGTAACAGGACGAGGAGAAAGAATCTTGACACGGCCGAAAGGGGAAGGACGTTGACCCCGGCTACTCGTTGTGCCTTCATACCGCCGAGCACTCACCTTTCCTGGGGATGAGTCTGGCCAGGAGCTGGCTCAGGCTGCTGGGAGCCTCGGCGTTCTCACGGAGCTGGCTGTAGTGTTTAAACTGGTCTGACGGCGGCTCTGGAGCGGAGCGGGCCTGGCGAATGTGGCTGGGGGACGGAGCGTGGAGGCTTTCTGTTAGCCGAGGAGGACTCTCAGCTCTCTGGGAGAACAACGGAGGAAATATGGACATTCATTTTCAATTGAATTTAACTTAAAAACTGTAAATGTTCTTTATGTATTATGCCAGTTTAAAGGCAATTTTTAGCCTGTTTTTGTTTTCTTTTTGTGCGTGTGTGTGTTACCATTGACTGTGAAGGCAGACTCAGGGAGCCACTGGACAAGGCAGCCAGGATCACACACACATAGATACCTACATTCATGACTGGATATAAAAGCAGATGGGAAAGAAAAGAAAAAAGTCAACAAAGTTAAGTTTGCTGGAAATAATCCTCATCTCCTGCTTCTATTGAGAAAAAAAAAAAAAACGAACAAATGATTTGATTCGAGATAAAAGCAGCAATAAAGTGTTTTATAGTTACTAAAGTACAGCACAGGGGGAAGAGATTAAGGTCTGATGGAGCTGGGACAAACATAATTTTGTCTGTTTTATACACTCTGGTGAGCTGCCAAAGAGTGATGGAACATTTTATAGTTTAACACAAGCACACGCTCTGAGTGTGGTGGTGTCAGCGAGGAAGAAAGCCCAAAGGAAATATGCTAATTAACTCCAAATCTTTGTTTGGCTCTGCGCTTCGCTTTTTTTGATCCAGCAAAATGACTTATGAACAAGAAGTCTAGATGAAACATTTCCACACATGCAGAACATTACTTGTAGACTGATCGTTCTGTGGTGCAATATTACATTTGGGAGACTGATTTTGATCATTTTCCAGCGCAGGGAGGATTCTTCATTAGAGGTGATGAACGATGCTTCATATTAGAAATTTCTTCCAGAGGAAAAGTCCAATTAGATAAAAACAACACCAGTTGCTCGGAGGCTTTCAATTTGCAGTAATTGGAAAATCCCACTGCCTCAGTCGGCATCTCGGCTATTATTACAGCGCAGCCCTCTTCGCTGTACGTTAGTGGACACCTTTATTCACCGCACAATATTTCGATCTTAAATATGAAATACACAAATCAGTAAATCAGTTTTTAATCCTTTGTAAAATGCTCTGGATGACCTCACTGTTCCCTGGTTATTCAAGGATTATTTCATGTAAACCTGCCTCTGAATGTGAATATACACAAGGGTTTGCTCGGATGAGCCGTGAAGTTCTAGTTTTAATCTAAATTACATCAAGAATTGATCTATAATTTCATCACTGGGACAGAAAACAAATGTCCTTTTCAATAATTTTATTGAAAGTGGCACCATGGTGTTGTAAGTAGTCATTCTTTCAATGCTAATATAATTCCTGAAAGCAGCTGGTCGTCTTTCATTCATTATTCATCGGGCTGATAATGATGTGATACTGTGTGTGAAAAGCTTTCCACAACTCTGCAGCGCTCGTCTAAAAATCTGCTTCTTTTTTTTTTAAAGGATAGTTCTAGTTTTTATTTTAATTGTATCTTCCAGTCATTGTTAAAACATTACTGAAATGCAAAAAAAAAAAAAAAAAAAAAATCCCAGAAATTTGGATTTAGGTTAAAAAAAAATTCTGTTTATTTTTTTTTCTTTGCATTCAAAAAGTATGACATGTTTAACAAACATTCTTCTTTATATGTAAATGTGGCTACGTTTTGTTTATCATTATTTTAGCTAGAAACGTTCAACTCTTAATGCTTCTCACATGTTATAATTCAGACATTAATGAGAATTTTACTAAAAATAGGTTTCCACTGTCAAATGACAAAGATCTTAAACACTAAAAGCTCTGCTTGTGCAATTTTCACCAGAAATGCAACTTTTGAGTTCCTAATCCGATCTTAAATATTACAAAGGAAAAATAGGCAAATGAAAATGTAAAAAAAGCGCTTGTTCCCGCTTTTAAAATCTAGTATCATTTTATGGATTTGCATCCTATGAGGAGCTCTATTTTTTGAAAAACAATGTTGTGAAAAAGACAAAGTTAAAGGACTAGATTGCAAATAAATGTGTATTTCTTACCTTCAGTTGTTGGCATAGACCAGGAGAGGAGGATCTGAAGATGCTGAGTTTTGCTCCAATGCTCAAGCTGAGAGAAAGTGGTAGAGGTGGAGGGGATGGCATATTTTATACTGACTCAGAGGAAGTGGGAGGGGCCTGTACAGGTGGGAGGAGCCTGTCGATGGCGCAGAAACTGGCAGCTCTGACGCCACTGAACACGCAAACGTGCACACAAGCTCCGGACACACACCAACATGAAGACACCCATCGTTATAACTGTGGCAGCTTTGATTGTGATGGCTCTCCCGCACTCACTTTTGTTACAGAGAAAAAACGCAAGCACACATGCAAAGAACGTTTCTATCGACGTAATCAGAGGTATCAAGTGGGGACAGGCTAAAAGGCTCTATTTAATTTGAACTACAATGGATTGCAGTTGAAGCAATTCAGCATGCATTTCAAAGTGAAATAATTTTTGCTTTTAGAAAGTATTGTTAAGGTATGACAGGCTCCATGGCACCATAGAAAGGCCAAATTTCCATCTGGAGCTTTGTTTGCAGGTAACTAACAATAATCTCCACAGGAGTCCTGATGAAGCCAAAATTAGGGGTTTTCAAAAAGGTAATTCAGAAAAACTTCTAATGAAACTTTCCTTCCTTAGATGCATGTGCAGATGTGTGAAAATCAGAAACAGAAGTGGATTATCTTGTTAATTGAGGTATGTCAGGAGATTTAACACTGACACAGGCAAAAAGAGATTTCTGTTGTAGAGCTCGCCTACGGTATTATTCCTGAGAAATGTAAACACAGTGGGGGAAATAAGTTTAGATTGGGAAGTGTGCTGACAAATGAAAGAGCAGTCTTACATTCTACATCCATCAGTTGATTAGGTATCATTATTAATACAGAAAGTCCTGCAATTATTGGGGGAATTCAATGACTAGATTATAACAATTGTTGAGATAAATCTCTTTAATTATTATTAATTTAAGTTTGTTGTGTTGAAACAAACTTAGAAACCAGACTTTTAATTTGAGACCGTATCCACTTGCCTCTAAATGTCATGAAGTTGCCCAGTACACTTAAGAGAAAAAGAGCCTCGAAGTTTTATGCTTCCACCTCCGTACTTCACTGTGATGATGGGATCCCTCGGGTCATACCCTGCATTTCTTTCCTTTCAAACACAGTAGATTGAGTTTCTGCTACAGGGTAGAGTTTTGCTCTTTTTCGACATAAGCATATTTTACGAAGCCTTAATGAATGATTTAAATGTTCCCCTACAAAATGTGGACAGGCTGGTTGAGCTGCCTGCTACTGAACAGTCCATTACAGCATAGTTTGCTACTAGTCCGGGTTGTGTTCTGCCAGCTGCCTTCTCATTATCTTCCCCCCAAATAGTCTGATCGCTCACTTCCTGATTCGGAATAATCAGAATTCCTCTTCATACACATGTTCGCATTGGCACTGCAGCACAGCTAGCCTCAACAGGAAGTTAGAAAAGTAGCAGGTCAAGATCTCAGTTCGCAGTTGTTTCAAAAGGTTTGTTTATGAACAATTAAGATCCTTTTTTGCTACCCTACCAGTCAAAAGTTTGGACTCACCTTATTATCTAGTGGTTTAACTTTATTTCAATTTGGGAACTCCTTTTAGGTGACAAACCTCATGAAGCTCATCGAGAGAAGGTTGAGAGTGACCAAAGCAGTATTCAAAACAAAAAGCATTTAGAAAAGGCTAAAATATATAAGTTGTTTTGAGTCATTTCACAATTTTTTGTTTGATGCATAACTCTATATACTTTTGAGTCGTAGTTTTAAGGTCTTCGCTATGTATCTGCAATGTAGAAAGTCATACGTAAAAATAAGGAAAAGCCATTGACTGACAAAGGTGAGTCAAAACCTTTGACTGGTGGTATGTGCAACAAATATTTTAGGAAGGTTTAGAGCGTATTCAGCTGTTTTCAATGTTGGCCTGATAAACAACACAATAATAACAGTTCCTGCAGCAACAGCAAATATGCATCCTTTAAAGCACCTGAATGCAGTTTGAGTTTCATTTTGTCAAAACTATTTATCTAGAATACAGCATGTTTTCATAAATGAGGATTGTCCTCTATTTGTTTTTTTTTATGCTGCATTTTACAAGACCAAAAAATTATGTACAGAATATTTAAGAAATCTAGAGCTTGAATGAAGGAACCTTTGTCTATTGATTTTTTTCACGTATTTAAAACAAGTATTTGCAACCGCTTTATGACATATTGGAATGTATGACACTCGCATCAAGGTTACAACCGAACAAAAGAAATGACTGAACAAACGCTTAGCTCTTTCTTGCTTTGAAAAAATCTATATTCTGAAACTCTGTTGTAAAAAACGTTACAGCATGTGGGTCTTTTGTAAATAATAATTAAAAAAAGCTTGAATGGAATTCATCAATTTTATTTTACAGTAACCCAGAACATTAAGACAAAAAAAATGGAGATCCTTTAACTGCCTTGTAAAAAGTAGAATTAACAGGTTCAAAACTTATAACAAAACACACTGTCTTGACCTTGTGAAATTCAACTATTCATCCAAAGCCTGCTTGAAATCTGATTTGCTTGTTGGTGCAAGTCTTTAAAGATGCTCCAGCTGTTCACCTGCTGTGAAGGTCACACCAAGGTTTTCACGCATCTTTATTTATTTGTTTATTCTTGAGCTCTTTGTAGTTTAGAGCCTGAAACTTTAAATTCCCTGGAGAGATTCTGACCCTGAGGCTAGAATGAATAAAGCTGCATCATGTGGGTCTTATTTGTGGCTGAATTTCATCAGCCAATGTGGATAAGATAAGACGAAGAAATTCTTTTATTGTCCCACAAAGGGATGTGCACCTCTGAACTATTAAACAATGCTTTCAATCAAAGTTTTTTAATTGCAATCACATCATCAACAACAATGCATATGTGCAAAGTGTTGTACTAAATAACTTTGTCCCTGGGGAACCATGAAATGTGATTCCTGTAAGGGAACTGGATTGATCAGGAGAATTTTTCAATATCCAATTAAATTCAGTTCCATTCAATTTTATGTATATAGCACCAATTCACAACACATGTCATCTTTACAAAGTCTTTACAAACTTTACAAAGTAAAATTCAAATCAAATCATACAGACAAATTGGACAAAAAGGTTCCTATCCAAGCAAACCCAATATATTGCATCAAGTCTTGACAAGCAGCATTCACTCCTCCTGAAAGAGGTTGGAGCTACAGGGAGAGTCGTCTGCACTGTCCATGGCTTTGCAGCAATCCCTCATACTGAGCATGAATGAAGCGACAGTGGAGAGGAAAACCAAAGTCGTACTTACACATTTTAACAGATTTTTAGAACATTGTACATAAAATTAGTCAGTAAGCACAACGGTAATAATATATAAGGTGCACTGGATTATAAGGCGCACCATCAATTTTTGAAAGTGTGTCTTATTGTCTGAAAAATACAGTACCAGAGGCCAATTTAATGCCATTCAGATTAGATGTGTGGGTCAGATGTTTAAGGACTCTGGACCAAATATGACAACTTCTGTCTTCTCAGAATTTAAAAACTGAAAATTGAAGGTCATCCAGGTTTTGATGCCATCAAGACATGCCTTTAGCCGGAGTAATTGATTGGATTCATCAGGATTTACATATAAATATAGTGTCATCAGCATAACAGTGTAAATTAACCCCACGCCGTCTGATAATTATATTAATATATATATATATATATATATATATATATATATATATATATATATATATATATATATATATATATGTATGTATATATGTATAATATCTAATAGATATATAGATACATAGATAGATACATAGATAGATAGATACATAGATAGATAGATATAGGTAAAGCAAATTGGACACAAGGACAGAACTATGCGGTACTCCACAAGTAACCTTGGAGTTTGAAGAAGATTTATTATTACCATGAACAAAGGGGAATCTATCATACAGATAAGATTTAAACCAGCCTAATGTTTTTCCCTTAATCCCTACAGTATGTTCAAGTCTTTCTAGGAGAATATTGTGATCAACTGTATCAAATGTAGCACTAAATATATTTCAATGTACATATATTTGTCACTGACAAATATATGTCTGACAAAGAAATTCATGCTACGGAAAGAAACACTACAACACAAACAAAAGGGAAAGCATAAAATGTATCATAAGGGAATTTAATAATTAAATAAAATCTATATTCCTTTTTTAATGGCTAAACCTTTTTTGGGCTATAGCATAGTGTGTATTTTCTTATACGATAAATCGCCAATCATGTCCATATCAAAAAGACACATCTGTAGTTATTGTTTCACCACATAGTCACCATTTCATGTGTACAGAACCCAAGGCTGTGGTCTTCATGCCTGAAACTAATTTGTTTCTGTCTAAGTTCTCTGGTCTTTTGGCCTGACAGACATCTGACTTAAACCAAATAATCCTCCCTCCACCCCTAGGATTTCATTACAGAAGTAACACTGTCACCTCATTAGTCAGGTCCTGTCAGTTATTTTGGGGGAAGAAGAAAGATGAATGTTAAAATACAAAAAATAACCAGCCATCTGAATGAATGGTGTCTGTAGGGACAGAATCACACTGTCGCTAAGCCTCATTTTGTAGTGCATCTCAATCTCTATGTCACTCTTTTGACTGCATATTCTATTTCATTTGTCATTTCTTAATATTCAGTGTAGGTATTCAACATATCAACATTGTCAACATGTATTTGCTCCAATATTGATTTCTTTTTCTAGCATTTAAATATTTGAAATCATCTTGAGAAAAATCTTTGACTCTGACAAAGATAGCATGGGCAAACACAAAATTATTTTTTATTTTTTTATGAAGGAAAATCCATACCAATCTTCCCCCTTATAAAAAAAGTAGCTTCCCCCAAAACCCAATAAATTCTTTGGCAATTAATCTTGTATATTGCTGCAGAGGAATTCTGCTTAAAACAGTTTGTTTATGCTGTTAAGGATGGCCTAAGGCAGCATAAGAAACCAGATTTAAAACATCCCCTGTTGCTGCCTCTGCAGGTACAGAGAGTATGCTCAGCCAACCTGCTGTGCATCGGTCCTGCCTGCAGTTAATAGATTCAGATGGGGGAATATTTTTTTACTTTGACCATGCCAAACCCAAAGACAACTACAGCTTTACTTTAACTTTCCTTTTTCTTGCTTGATTTTGTGTTTGTTTTCATGAGTTTTTCTAAGACTCATTGCTAATGTGTGTCTATATCTGTTGATTGCTACAAACTGCAGGCTTAAGGTAAATGGATATGGTGTTTGTTCAGTGAGTATTTAATGGATTGATGAAAGACAAGACATGTTTCACTCCTAGACTCAAATGGTTCTCCTGGTACTGTTGCCTATTGTATTTTTACATCTCTTGTTTATCTCCAGCGCACGCTACCATTTAGGGACATATGTTTTGTTAGTCTTCACTATGCCTAGCTCTGCTAGGCTGTTTTATTAACATATTCATTTCACGAGGAAACCTCTAATTTTCCTAAAACAAATAGCTGCATACAGCATACTCTTCATTTTTAACAAACTGCTACTGGTACCTGCATCTGCTTGCCTTGTCAACCTGATCTAGGGCTAATTTGTTTAGTCAATGTAAAAAAAAAAGATGTCATACTCTTAGGTCTAGGTACAGAACTGGTTTCCTCCATCTCTCTCCACAGCAGGGCGTGACGGGCAGGTGCTTTCCATCAGAGCTAATAACAGTCCTTCATAAGGAGCTGGAACCAGGAGGAGGGTGTCAGTTTGTTAATGCTTCAGCGTGGTACAGACCAACTCCTTGTCTAGCCCTTGTTACCTCGTGAACCTGATTCTAACCAAGCCTGTGTTTTTATTCCTCCTAGTACCCTGGATCTTACCAAAGAGACACCTTGCCAAGAACCACAGACTCTGGAACCATATCAGAGACACTCCCAGATAATGAGCCAAGAACCTGTGAAGAACCTCAGACCATTTCCTCTGCTCAGCCCTCCTGCCTGCGCTCACCTGCCTGTCCACCCTCCAACAAACCAACAGGAGAAAACTAACCAGACCTGTACCGACAACCTGGACCTCTGGACAGCACTTCCCCAAGACCAAACCCAAGCCTCCTACTCTGAGTTCTTCCTCCATACACTATTTCCACCAGTCCCACCCAAGTTATGTACCAGCCTCTTCATCTTTCCCAGCAGAACCCGGAAGACCCTCAACCTGCGACACCTTTTTCTTGTTCAAACTACAACCTGACAATAAACACTTTAACTAAACTGCCTGCCTCTATAATTGCTCTCATTCAGAGTCTTTCATCTTAAACTATGAGAAAAGAAATCTCCTGCATGTATTTCATGCCCCTGATCTTTATTTTTTTTTCCCCTCTATGGAGCAACCGTGGTGCAAGAGTTAGGGAGGTCATCCTGTAACTGTCTATCCCCCGCTCCGACCGTCTCAGTCGCCGTGTCCTTGGGCAAGACACTTTACCCGTAATTGCCTGCTACTGGTGGTCAGAGGCGCCGATGTATGGCAGTCTCCCCTCTGTCAGTCTGCCCCAGGGCAGCTGTGGCCACTAACATAGCTCACCACCGTCAGGGGCTGACTTTAGTGTAAAGCACTTTGGGGTCATTGGACTTGATAAAGCGCTATAAAAGTACAAACTATTTACCATGTTTCAGATTTCCTATATGACTTTAAGCATAGAAACACAGCAATTAGGATAGGTACATTGCACATTCTGTTTTTTAAGTGTTGTAGATAAGTTGTCAACTCCAAATACCAAACCTTGGGAAAACAATTTAATATGTAAGTAAATAAAAATATAAATTAAACTCAGAACAGGATGGTCTCACATACACATCTGATGCGAATGAGTTAAATGTCTCCGCCCTCAGATTTCTTCATCACTTTAACATAACTGAAGTTACTAGTCCTTTCAGCTGGTCTCACATTTAACAATTGTCACTCCAAGTCATTCCAACTTGCACACAGTCTGGGCAGAGTTTTTATACCAGATGCTCCTCCTGGTGCAACTGGGATTCAATCTCAAATCCCCCCATTTTAAAAACACCGACTCAGGCCGCTACACCATTGAGGGACAAACACAACCTAAAGATGGATTGTTCAGAAATCAGTTTTGTGAAGAAAAAAAAATTCTCCTGCTGACATTTTTTGTTGGAACAGCTGGCAACAATTATAGATACGTATCACTAAAGATGGACCAAGTCCATTGAAATACAGAGGTAAAAGACTTGATTCAGTGTCAGTTTATAGGAAAGTGTCAGGAAATTAAATGACCCAACATTTACAGAGGCAAAACAAAATTGTTATGTTTATGCAGTCACTCATTTGGGGTCTAATATAAGTGACTATAAACACCAATAGAGAGATCCATTTCTACTGTTGCACTACAGATAGTGAACAGCCTGGCTGATATCCTTCCACATACACACATATCTCTCTGTTCGTCTGTCTCTCGCAGGGAGACGCAGGAAGAGAGACGAACAAACGAGCTGTCCCTGCTGGGAGCACAGAGTAGTTGCTGGATTATACAGCCCTGTTTTTAACATAAAGCCAAAATAAACTTTGCTGTTAGATTGAATTAATTTACCTGTCCAGCAGAAAGCCTGCAAACTCTGTATCCGTAACCCACTGTATTCATTAATATTAATGTGTGCGTGGCCAATAGGAGCTGGTGGAACTGGGCCTTTCGTTTACTCAAGCTAACTTTAGCTAAGTAATAAGCATAAACTATTGCTAGCTGTGTTCAACATTTGCACTTTGACCAAAGGATTGGTCATCCACTTATTCTAAACGGGCAATATTTGTAATACCAAAGTGATCTTTAATATCCAAGTTAATTTGTTTGCATGCCCTCAAACTTTTGGTTTCCGTGTGACTTCATGGTCTTTTCTAATAGACCCCTTGCAACCACGTGACTCCGTTACCCAGAACCCCTTGCGTGGCGGCCATATTGGTTGGCACGCCATTTGCCAAAATGACGAGTTCTCCAGGTATTTTTCTTCTTTAGATAACGTATCACAAGATCGTTTTAAGAGTAAGTTGATGGTTGATGGTATCAGATTGCCAGATCCACACAGCAAAAGCCTGAAGGGACGGAGCGAGTCTGTGAAATGCTGACCAAGGGTTCCGTACCGCGACACAGCTGCTTTATAAACACGCAGGCCAGTATGGACAAGAGAGCACGAAAGCCATGAAACCACTGGACGGCTGCAATTATTTTATATCAGGAAAAAGGCTCCATCAAACGCCCGCGACGCCATGAGGGATTAAGCGGGTCAGAAAATGGATGGATGGATGTTCAGACATGTTTGTGTAACAGCACAAAGCAGAGAGGAAGACCCGCCCGGTAGGTTAAAAAAACATCACTCACTACGGATTATTTAGGTGTTTTTGTCTTGTTAAAATGGGTGGGGGTGTCGGCGACATTGCAGCGTAAACACAGAAGTACTAGCGCCCATGAACGGGCGGAGGGGAGGTGGTGATCGTTACACTGGCCGGAGAGCCGCCGCTGTCTGGAGCAGCAGGAAGCGGGTGCTGCTCCAGACAGCGGCGGCGGAGGCAGCAGCCGCCGCGGCTGCTGCCTCCGCCGCGGCTGTCTCCGCCGCCGGAGAGCCGCTGCAGACAGCGGCGGCTCTCCGGCCCGTGTAGCGATCGCTACACGGGCCGGAGAGCCGCCTCCGCCGCCGCGGCTGCTGCCTCCGCCGCGGCTGCCTCCGCCGCGGCTGCCTCCGCCGCGGCTGCCTCCGCCGCGGCTGCCTCCGCCGCGGCTGCCTCCGCCGCGGCTGTCTGCTGCTTCAGACAGCGGCGGCTGTAGCTACACGGGCCGGAGAGCTGCCGCTGTCTGAAGCAGCAACAGCTACACGGGCCGGAGAGCTGCCGCTGTCTGAAGCAGCAACAGCTACACGGGCCGGAGAGCCGCCGCTGTCTGCTGTAGCCGCTGTTGCTGCTACAGACAGCGGCGGAGGGGAGGTGGCTATCGCTACACGGGGCGCTTCTCCGGCCCGTGTAGCGATAGCTACCTCCCCTCCGCCGCTGTTTAAGTAGAACAATGACTAGAGCAGAATTAAGTTGTAATTTACCGGAGATGAAGTGTAGACTGCAAATTCTCTCGTAGTATGTTGGCTCCCCCAGTCCATTGGGAGGGTCTGCCTGCGCTCTTTTCATTGAAAATATCCAATTCTTTCTTCTTTCCTCATCCTTCGGTAAACGTCAGAAACGTACATCCAACGATTTGGAATGCCTCTGTGTGCAACCGGGAGCACAACAAGTCGTAGGCATTGCTTAGATTCCAAAAATAAACTAACTAAAAGTAAGCTCTAAATCACCCGTTTTGTCATGTAGTAGATGGGCTGTCAGGCTAGCCTGCCCACCAAGATGGAGGCGCGCACCCCCGATCACGTGACTGTGACGTCAGATGCAAGGGGTCTATTGGTAACTTAATCATCACACACCATCTCTCTGTGTTGTTCTCTAGTCTTTTGTTTACTGGCTACATGTGCGTGTACATGCATGTAAACAGCTGCCACTCAGGGCTTAGCCCCTCCCTCCCCATATAATCCCACTGCTGTATTCACTTAAAGACGATTAAGACCCATTATTGCCACAAAAAACACCAGTCTTTGGCAAAGAAGTTGTCAGATAAGGAAAGAGGCAAAACGAGGATTAGTTTTTCTCCCCCGAACATGTGAGTGTGATGAATTTAGGAGGACCCAAGAAATACCCGAAAACAAGTGAGTACAAAAATAATATCAGTCTTTATTTTAACGCTGGCGGCTCGGTCCCTGGTTCGGCTCGCACTCTGCGACTGGCCGCTCCTGAAGGCAGAGTCGCAGGTTAGTGACCAGCAGATATTAACAGGCTTGTTAGAGAGAAGTGAGGTCACTAACCTGGACGTGCTGAGGGCAGAACTCTGACTCCTTGTTACGAAGGCGTCCGAGAGGGGGTTATCCAGGGCTCCTTGTCCAGGTCCGGTCCAGGTCTTTGTCAGGGGGAAAACCGTTTAGCTCAGGCAGCGGTCTCCAAGGGGGAATCCAATAGAGCGTCCAGGTCCAGGTCCAGGTCAATCCAGAAAGCACAGACAGAACAGGGGGCAGGCGAACTCGTTTTACTCACGGACAGACTGGGGTCAGAAACACGGTGAGGCAGTCCAGTTCTCTGAGGCTGACAGGCAGGACCCAGGCAGGCAGACAAATCCAAAAGGGGCAGACAGGTTTTCAAAAACAGAGGCAAAACAGGTCGAGAGACTGACAGGCAAACAGGAATACAAAAAGAAGGCTGGAAGCGCTCACCGTGTGGCTAAAGACGTTCTGGCACTGGAGACTGCGAGGAGCAGAGCTTTTAAGCAGCCAGGGCGGAGACAGACACAGGTGTGCTGATTGCAATCAGCAGCTCCAGTGCCAGAAACGTTACAGTGAGTAAAAGGTTTGTTTTTGAAAGGTGTTAGTCTTGTTAGGCTTCTGTTGCTATGTTGATTCGATTCAGTGTAATGCTACATCTGTGGCATGTTGGTTAATTTTTAGAGTGTCACCAGCAATGGGCCAGGCGTTACTGTTATGTGAGGCAATTAGCCGGTAGCCCGACTAACACAGATAGCATTGTTTAATATTGCCCAGCAGGCTTGTGAGCTGCCCACTGTGATACTCTCGTATATTCAGGACATTGTTGACAAAAAAATGTAAAATTGACTTATTCTGGTGCTTAAATTTTGGAGGTAGAGAGAGGCGTGGCTTGCAACACATCTTTATTTGGTTTACAGACGATGCTAAACAGTCCACCAAGTGGTGAAATTCTGCTTATTGCTCCTTTAAAGTTTCCCATCTGAGCCTAGTTGTGCTCATGGTTAATATGTGCTTTTTGTTTGCCAACCTCTAGTGCACCCCCCCCAAAAAAATTTTTTTTCACCAGCTGCCATCATATTTAAATATGTTCCTGCCCCTAGAATCTTTAGGTTTCAAGTAATATTATAATTTGACCAAAAATTATAATATTACTTGATTAATATTACTTTTCTTCTGACCAGAAGCATTTTGGACTTACATATCCAGAACCTTAACTTGAATCTGATCTGAAAATTTGTGAATCTGTGGAGAGAGCTGAAGATTAGGGTGATGACATGTAGGCCTTTCAACCTCAAAGACTTGGATCTCATCACCAAATCATTATAATACCAGTGCAAAAAAAATCTTGTCAGCCATTAAACAAATGGTTTGGTGGCTGTAACACCAACAAAAGTTTTTGCACTGATTATTCAGAATTTTTATTCAGATGTATGTAAAAACAATACATTTCTTTTTCAAAAATAATACTCCCTTTATATTGTTTGGTTATCCACTGGGAGTCTTCTGTCTCATTTCCCATCAAACTTCTTTGTTTGATCAAAGTCATTTTCCATCCATCCATCCATCCATCCATTCATCCATCCATCCTCTAACACATCCATCCCTTTTGGGGTCGCAAGGGGTGCTGGTGCCTATCTCCAGATATCAATGGGCGAGAGGCAGGGGACAACCTGGACAGGTCGCCAGTCCATCTCAGATCAAAGTCATTTTACAATTTCAAACTCTGCCTGTCTACCCAAACAAGGCCATGCACACAGATCTACAGCTCATGACGCGACTGTTGTCCAAGAAAACGTACACGAAGACAGCGTTTTTTTTTTTTTTTTTTACTGAATACATTCATTTTATTATCTCTGTTTCTCCTCCAAGCGGTGAGTCATTGTACTTGAATTAATTGCTGTGTTGTTATGTGTGGGTCAGAGGCCTCTTCAATAGATGGGCCGTCTCCTCTGCTCCAATCATCCATCATGCTCCCTATTGTCACTGTGAGCTAAGGCTGGTGGCTGAGTGAATACAGTGTGTGTGTGTGTGTGTGTGTGTGTGTGTGTGTGTGTGTGTGTGTGTGTGTGTGTGTGTGTGTGTGTGTGTGTTTGTTTGTCTGTTCTTGTACTTGCAGATGAACAAGAACATTATTTGCACATTTTACTAGTAAAGTGAGGACCTTTATGTAAAGTGAGGACTGAAAACAGGTCCCCCCCTTTTTTTTAGGCTAGGCGTTAGGTTTAAGACTAAGGTGTCAATTAGGTTTAGGTTAGGGTAAGGCATAAACCAGTAAAGTTAGGGCTAGGGTTAGGCCATGGAAAGGCTTAAAGATGTATGGAAGTCAAGGCACAGTCCCCACTATGTAAATTAAACAAGGATGTTCGTGCGTGCGTAGAATGGTCGAATCAATACATATTTCTGTTTCTCACTCATGTAAAACTAAAATGTAGCTGAATGAATATTCAAAAGCAGACAGAAATTGATTTTACAAATTTTAACACCATCAACTATTTTCATACGAGTATACAGCTGCCGACTCTATTATTAAAGTACAGATCAATATGCTGTTGAGCATATAATCTTTATTAAAAAGGGAACTTTAAAGGGAGCCTAAAAGTGCAAGAGCAGGTGGATAGTCACGGTGTATTTAAAAATTATTCCACATCTTTCTGCTTTTCACATTTTGTCATGTTGCAACCACAAGCTTCATTGTGTTTTATTGGGATTTGTAGTGATAGACTTAAAAACGGTATCAGAATCTGATTCATCTTTATTTGGCCATGATAGTGTGCACAATCGAGGAATTTGACTTTGGAATTTGACAGTCTACTGTGTTTGGTATACACATAAAAACTAAATGTTTTTTTGTATTGTTTATGTAGAGAAAAGGAAAATGGAGGTTGTGAGTTGTGAAAGTGCAGTATACTTATTTTGCTTCACAGCAGTGTAGATGGATACACAAGCTGTGAGGTGTTCGCTGTGTTCATAAGGGAGAGAGCCTGGGGGAAGAAGCCGTCTCTGTGGATTCTGGTTTTAGCAAATAGCCCTCTGTGGCGCTGAGTTGAAGGTAAAAGTCTACTACGCGGTGTGCGCAGGGTGTGTGGTCTGTAGATATATTAGCAACCTTTTTGAATTTCACTATGAATGAAACCGTGATGTGAAGATCTCAGAGGTTTTTTTAGAAACGTTTGAGAACAACCAGCATCATGAAGACAAAGCAACACAGTCGGGGAGAAAGTTTTGGTGAAGTTTAAAGCAAGGTTAGGTTATAAAACAATATCCTAAACTTTTATCATCTCACAACTTTGACTTTTTAGTCATTAATCTTGTTGTTTTTTTTTAGGAAAAACAAACAAGATAGTATATTTTACAAATATACTGAAACTGAAAGAGAGTAGACTATTTACAAAAGGGTATTGTCAGGGATTTAAGATAATACGTGAAACCTGTGCGGTAACTTTACTGAGCCTAATTTAGAGGGATTTGGATGATGAGGCAAGAATACACGTGAACAAATCAAACCAAACTAAAGGAAATTACCCATAAAATCCCAGAAAAGCAAAGGACAATGAGAGGAAAAACATTGGAAAATGAAACAATATCTATAGAGATGATTCTTTATTCTTATGTGAAAGGGACCTATAGAGAGAAGCAGGGGATACCAGAGTAGATTAAGGATTTCTTCAGTTGCGCTCAGGGGGGACATCAAGGCGTTCTGGTCATCCATGATTGGTATCTGCTTACTGTTGCTGCCATATATGTTAAATCTTACTTATTTTACAGGTGGAAAAATCTATTTCTTATGTTTTCTTACTTTTACCACACAGATTCGGTAAAGAAAAAGTATTCTGAGAACTTAAAGCAAACGGAATTGGTAGTTTCTTGTGACCTTTTTCCCTTTTAACCATCTATCATGTTTCCTGGTGTCCTACTGGGCTAGAGCTGGTGACTAAGTCAATACATAGATAGTGATGGTGGTAGGTCTGTAAAATAACCTAGTGACTTAGAGCTAGGCATGACCTGACATATTTTGATTATAGACCAAGGAAGATTTGACTCAGCAGGGCTGACATACCTTCTTCCATTTAATTTTGTTTATAACAAAGAAGAGAGAAGCTTATAAGAGAAATCACATCAGTGATGGACAGTGTATCCCACTCCTTCATGGAGCTGTTGCAGAGCTGGAGAGCTCTTTTTAGTGACCGCTGCATCCCAGATGCTCTAAGGAGCGTGTCCGCAGCTCCCTCCTCCCAGCTGCTGTTAGACTTTATAATCACTGCAGCTCACAGCAGACTCAGTAACTCTTTGAGGCCTGGCCTCTTTCTCTGATCTCCCGCTGTCCTTACCTCTTTTGTACGGGTGATCCGTCCCCGAAGTGCGATAATGGTTTCGGATTCTGGCCAGACAGAAGCACTGCAAGAAGTGACCTTGATCCAGCCTTGGCTCATGGACTCTCCAAGCTGGGAGCATCTCTGGAAGATCTGGTGGCCCTGTAGGGATGCTGGCACCATTGCTCAGCTTTCCACATTAAACACAGCATGGTTACATGCTTGGTAAAATCCTGGTCCACCCTGTTGAGTTGAACAGACAACAGACAAGTCTATACCAGCTCCTCCTATTGTTGCGGTGTGACCATTGTTACCATTTATGTATGCGACGAGTCACAACAATCAACGGCACGCAATTCAGGCAGAAATTTCGCAGGAATCGCGTTCGGTATGAACGCACTATTAGGGTTGAATGAGGGCTACTGGAGTTGACTTTTCCTACTGGTTCAAACGGTACATGCTGTCGTCATCGTAGCCTCATATTGAGGTATAAAAGCATCTCAGAGTTGGACTCAGGAGTTGGAATTGTGAGTATTGCGAACATTGAGGGCATTGTTTAATAGCGTGTAGCATTTGTTACTACTTTGAACTTTAGCCCACACAGCGGGCATCTCGTGATTAAATGTTGGTTAGCCACAGTGCCTGGCTCGATGGACCTCTGCTATCTGGCTGCTAACTGTATATTGGATTTCCTGAATGGAGGTGGGTCTCATGAGAGGCGGGATGACGGCTCTGTTCAGGAAATCCCTTCCACAGTTAGCAGCCAGCTACCAGAGCAGCCAGCAGAGACCCTGGAGACTTTTCATCAAAGAACCTCAAAGTCCAGCGTAGCCTGTGGATCGTAAATGTCCACGAGTTGGAGCAGAAATTTCCAATTCATAAAGCAGGTTGCTGTCAGAACCCGATATCGATACTGGACCGAATTGGCCACATCCCTACTTCTAGCCTCGCTACCTCTTCACCTGGTTTCCTGAAAGCACAGCATGTCCATTTTCCTCCTCTGCATCATGGCAGCCAACTCTCTAGCTTTTGCTGTCACAGTCGCAACTTTCAAAGTCCCTACTTTAGGTCTTAGACTCTTGCCTTTCCTCTTCTCTCTGCCTACAGACACGTCTTCCTCCTCTTGTTCCTCTTCTTCTTTCCAGACCAACAGTAGCCCAATTTCCACTGGTACCCTGTCAGTCACCAGCGCTAATGTCACTCATTGTTAACTTGGGCTACGACCCATTTGGTATGGAGATCATGTTCTAGGTTTGCATGGTAAATTTGGCAAAGATTTTACACCAGATGCACCTCCTGAATCAACTTTCTGCATTTATCCACACAAAGGATAAAGGACACTGTGTTGAAAGCTATTTTAACAATTTTACAGTAGCCTATTGTTACAAAGCCTAATTCTGCTCAAATGGTGAAACTTGCCTCAGCATCAAATATCAAACAAATAGTGGAGACCACAACATGCTGAACACCATACTCGAATAAGTGTAATACTGATGAAAGTTTGTGCTAATATACTACGCTTTAAAGCTACTAAGTTCTTAAGTGCAGTATGTTTCTGTGAGGATTTTGTCAACAGTGGACTGGGATTGATATTGGCACATGCCTAACCGATGCTCAAATAGCTATCAAGGACAAAGCATCTCGATTAGGACAAATTCAAGTAAATGCACAAACTCTCAAGGAATTGTGATGGCCCAGTTGCTAGAATTATTGCCTTGTAGCAAGAAGATCCCGGCAAAAGCTTTCCATGTGTTTCATATACAAATTTCTGGGTAATCCTAGTAGCCTGAAGGGAAAGTGATCCAGTCTAAAGCTGTTAACAACAGCACATCTCAATCTGAAGGTAAATGTCAAGTAGAAGTCCCAAGAAGCAAAGGTTGTGCTGTGGTCATAATGGACTGCCCCATTATTTTGTTATCGTGCACTGGTGCTGCTCTCTGATATTAATGCTTGAACACTCCTTTCTCCAAGGAAATAATCTCTCTGAACTTTGCTCCTCCCTTTCTCTCAACGTTTGGCTCAGAAGCCTTCTGTGTGATCACTAATTATAACATGTCCCATGCAGATTTATAGAAATCCAAATTCGATCCCAGAACACAACTGTTTATTTCCTGTGATTCTGAACATTTAATAAGATGAAGCTGTCTGGATTTCAATCAGCAAAGTCTTAGTCTAGGCTTAGTTTGCTCAACCACAAGGTCTACTTAGAGATGTGTTTCTCAGGGGAAATAACAGGACTAACTTCTGCTGCTTTTTCTAATAGACCCTTTCATCAATACTAATGTTTCTTTGTCGGCTATAAAATGCCGTGTGTAGTACATGTGCCTTTTTCTGTGTGTCAGACCATTGATGGAAAGTTCAGAAACAGGACATAAAACTGCATTTTTAGGGGAAACAATCATTATATAATGTGTTTAGACATTATTATGGATGGTAAATATCCCTATTTATCGGCACTTTTTTTTCTAAGGAAGTGCAGATAAATGTCAATAAGACAACATAGGAAGTTGAATCTTGAGATGGGTCCCCAGATTGATTGGGATGTATTTTGTGTTTTTTTTTTCATGGCTGTACTTAGCCTGGCCTACTTTACCATTAAAGCAGCAATGAAAAGTCAAGCAGGGTACGCACCGCTGTCAGTCACTTTCCTTACTTTGTATCAATCTCTTCCACATCTAGGATGGAGTTCAAATCCCTCAGCAGCTACAAGCTACACACTCTTTCATCTTTAAGAGTAGTATTTTGTCTGACCCATCAGTGGTTTTTACTTGTTTCCCCGCTCTCCTCTCATCTCTTCTCTTTGACAGGTTTATTGCCAACCCAAGGCAATCTGCCACTCACAGGAAATAGATGATTTTTGCTGGCTGAATGAAGAAGTAGTGCTGGAAACAACATGCCAGGCTACACACACTCACTCTCACACACTCACACACTGACACACACACAAGTAAAAATGGTCATACTTATGCACATGTACTTATATTGAAAGAAACTAGTGGATCAGACTCTGACTAAAGAATAAAAAAAGTTTTTACCTGTATGTGTTCACAAGTCACTGTTGCACAGGAGCGGAACAGAACAGAATTAAATTTGTACTTTTAGTGCCATAAATCATGCTGAGGTTTGCTTTAGGATTCAGATCTTTCAGTATAAACAGTCTCTCATCATCCTTTCCACCTTGCTCTAAGCAAGAATGAATCAAATGGCTGAATTACCTTCTCAGCATGTCATCAAGTTCTATTGAGGCCTGATAATAAAGTACTAATTCAGTTCAAGTTTGTTCAATCAGTGAAGCATCTAGAACTTGCGGGACATTGGCCCTCGAGGACTGCCCAGACAACACTGCAGTACACCTTTTCAGGAACTTGGCTTTGGTGTTTCCTATACAAACTAACTACTTGCATATTCCTCGCAGCATATTATTTTCTGTACTGATTCTGAGGCATCTTTGCACAGCCTGCATGTTGGGTCTTGTAATGTGAAGGGCCGCAGCCTCCATTGGCCTTGTGCTGCCATGACCAGGGCAGGGCCTCCATATTCTCAATCACCCCATGCCTGTCCTGCTGTTGACAAGGATTCTTCACTGGCCAGTCATACATACTGTGCCATCTTTGTCCATCCATAATATTTCCTCATGCTCCTCTTCTTGGTTTTCTGTCCTCACCTTCCTCCCTTAGGTTAGCTTCATAGCACTGGATTTTGGAAGAAACCACATGTACATTGGGAGGGACATTTTGTCTTGATAATAGTGGCTCACACCTCTTTTCGTGGCCAGGCTATTCTACATATGCCTTGTCAGCATCTGATGACTGGAAGGACATGTATGTTTTTGGCACTGACAGTCTCTTCGGGATCTTTCTTACTGGGTACACTCGGATATCGAGCATGTTGGTCCTTCTGAGCATTACACAATCTGACCTTCGGGAAAATTCCCTTGAGGTGCCACTCCTGAGAAGTTGTCGGCAGTTGTCCCAAATTGAAAATGACACACCTCGATTGTAACAAAATGGGCAGTGGGGGTGTTCATAAAAATCATTTTATTAGTTAAATCACAAAAGGAGCTTTTAAATTCTTTGTTGGAATCTTAAAGTTGTCACAGAGGGATTTGATAACGTTAAAGTACCTCTGTTAAGAAGTAACTGACTTATTACTTTTAGGAAGCGCTTTCTTATGTGTCTAGCAGGCATTAGTGCTTAAGGGTTATATGCTGCAAATGATAACGGGTTGCTGTTCTGGCTTTTATGTTCAGAGGTTTTGCAAAAAGATTTTTGGTCACAAACCTGTAATTTTATCAGGTTATTTGTTGCTCCACTTTTTCTTCAACATATCAAGAACAAATGCAAACGGGGCACTTAGCAAGCTACTCTTAGATTAATGTGAAGGGGAATGCTACGAAGAAGGTGTTTATTCAGAATCGTTGTCCTTTAAGGCATCATAAATTTTACTGATGTAAAGCAGTACCTTTACATCCTTTACATGCAAATGCAAAGTAGGAATGCAATTCTTAAGCGGACAGTAACAAACAGTCGAGCTATGGAAACTACTTATTACAAGCTTTTCAGCTTCTAAGATGACATAAGTTTATTGTTGTTTCCCCATCTACAATTTCTGTGGCAGCCATGCATTAAAATGCACTATCCTACAAAAAAAAATAAAAAAAAGAGACTCAAAAGCCAAAGAGCGTGTGCTTCTTGTCATCTCTAACTGTCTCTAACTGTGGTCAGCAAACAGCAGAAATGTTGATTCAAGACTTCTGTTGCTACTCTGAGCTGGCGGCTACCACAAAAGACCAATTGGTCCCGGCAGGAGGCTTCAGTGTGTGATCCATCATCACACTGATAATTAAATAACACAAAGGAACCTACACGGGCTCACACCTACACTGCCTGTTCCTTACTTCCATTGGTCCCTTCAGCTCAGCTTGTTGGCTAAGTCAATTCTCCAAAGACACTGATAATTACAGGAGAGAGCAAGCCTACAGAGACCACACATCCCATGGTTAACCTGCAGGGACTTGCTATATTATTCACCTTCAAATGGTGTGTATTTGCAGAATGATCTGCATCTGTAGGGGATCAATGTAAATGTGACATCATTCAAAAGAAGAGCTGAAAGACAAAAAGAGGGCGGAACGACAGAGAGAGAGAAATAGACACACATAGAAATAACTTTAGGGTAAGATTCTCTATATGTCAAGAACAGCAGATCAGAGAATCCAATATTCAAGCCAGACACAGAGCTGCACTTTTAAAGGTTTATTTGAAATAAAAACAGATGTGGGCAGGAAAAGGTCCAGGGAGGAGCAGGATGCTCACAGCAGGCGATACCAGGCAGGGGAAGGCAGAGAAGAACAAAGGGCTAGGCTGGGATCCCGGTCAAAACAGTACAAGGTCACTGAATCAGAGAGCCATTGAGGTGACCAGCAAGTGCAAGGGAAACAGGGAAAATTCAAAAACTTGAGGTAAGGTCAAAAACTGGCAAGCTGACAAGGAATGCTAGAAGACTTACTCACACAATGCCTTTCTGATGATCTGCCAGAGAAGGACTGTGGAGGGTGGCAGGTATGAAAAGGCAGAGTCCCAGGTGACACAGATGCTACTGAATGAGCACAGCACAGGTGTATTGAATGAGGAAAATTGGCTGGGGCCATGGTAGAGGGTGACAGACTGAAATAAACATGAATAGAGCTGGAAAGACATACAACAATATAATCTGACTATGGACACAAACACAAGACTCTAAGTAAAAATTAATATAAGAATTAACTAAAGGGCTAAAAGTAAAGAAATGCAATAATGAGGAAAACATTTAACAAATCTAAAACATAATGTGAATCTTATGGAAAAACCCCAATGGCAAAGCTAATAACTGAATACGGCAAGACCTATAGTGTATAAATGACAAGAAAAACATGAATCTAAATCAAAACCATAACCAGACACCTCCAATCTTGACGTCAGGCTGACTTGAAGCTTAGTGTCTGGCTTTGTCTGTAGCTCTGTGCCTGGCCTGAGTCGAATCTTGGTGCCAGCCATCACTAAGATGGTCATCAAACCACTTGGGTTCCCTTGTCAACAGGCTCAGGAACAATGACTGGAGGCAAATCTGCCTGGACCCCCTCCCCAACAAACTCTGAGGCATCCTCTGTAATGTGAATAGCTTTAAATCAAAACCATAATCAGACACTTCCAAATCATGATTTGTTGTGACACTTAGCCTGAATGACAACCTGCTGTTGCCAGCACATCAACTAACAATTGAAAACCACAGCAGAAACTTTTCTTCCGGACATTTTAACAAGCAACAGTTAGCATTTGGCTTCCAGGGCTGAACGTTGCAGGTTTTGTGTCAGTGCTGCACATTTTTTAAGTTTGAAATCTGTCCAGCTGAAAAGGCATATGAATTCATCTTGGTAAAATTATATTTGCCCTGATGCATTGCAAAGGTATTTTATAACC